>NW_024041262.1:22158619-22333619 GCF_014851395.1 Micropterus salmoides | reverse complement strand
TGCCAACCTTGTTGTTCTCTGGCAAATGCCAAACGTCCTGCACGGTGTTGGGCTGTAAGCACAACCCCCACCTGTGGACGTCGGGCCCTCATACCACCCTCATGGAGTCTGTTTCTGACCGTCTGAGCAGACACATGCACATTTGTGGCCTGCTGGAGGTCATTTTGCAGGGCTCTGGCAGTGCTCCTCCTGCTCCTCCTGGCACAAAGGCGGAGGTAGCGATCCTGCTGCTGGATTGTTGCCCTCCTACGGCCTCCTCCACGTCTCCTGATGTACTGGCCTGTCTCCTTGTAGCGCCTCCATGCTCTGGACACTACGCTGACAGACACAGCAAACCTTCTTGCCACAGCTCGCATTGATGTGCCATCCTGGATGAGCTGCACTACCTGAGCCACTTGTGTGGGTTGTAGACTCCGTCTCATGCTACCACTAGAGTGAAAGCACCACCAGCGTTCAAAAGTGACCAAAACATCAGCCAGGAAGCATAGGAACTGAGAAGTGGTCTGTGGTCACCACCTGCAGAACCACTCCTTTACTGGGGGTGTCTTGCTATAATTTCCACCTGTTGTCTTTTCCATTTGCACAACAGCATGTGAAACTGATTGTCAATCAGTGTTGCTTCCTAAGTGGACAGTTTGATTTCACAGTTTAAGTGTTCCCTTTATCTTTTTGAGCAGTGTATATGGCTAAGCAGTAACAGTGTGCACTATAGCAAAAAAAAGGATGGACTAGAGAAGCATTACAAAACATTTTTGGCCTCAAAATTGTTGTGAAGTTATAACAATTTGTTTTCTGGTTCTCTGGTTTGTGTTTGTAAAGTGTTTTGCCAAATTGACATTGATCCTGCCTGCAAAAGTACAGAATCCCCACCTGTACAGACCTCAAAACTTGAGAAACTCTGCTACAAGTTAACTTTCAGTCTAGTCTCTGCCTATCATCGTAACACATCTGCTAAACAAATCTCGTTAACTGGACCAAAAATCTGGTGTTCAGTTACTGGAAGGCAGCCATAGTTGTTTGTGGTTTTTAATTATTCCTATTTTAGAGTGTTTTACACAACAGATGGCGAGGTTTAACATTACGTTTTTTAAAATCATCTACATCAATTGTGCACAGCAAAAAGATTGTGTACTGTAAGAGGGGAAAATAGAAAAAGAGAGACAGAGCGATGGGACACATGACCAGAATATTATAGTTAAAAAAATTATATTAGAATATAGCCCTTCCCTGTCAAACCTCCAGGCTTTGCAGCCTCTAATGTTTCACACCTGGATCTAGTTGATAATAACGACCTATTGTAAAAACATCTCAATAAAATGTACTATATATGGCCTACAGTATACGTTATCACTTTGTGTGGAGTTTGCATGTTCTCCCCCTGCCTGCGTGGGTTCTCTCCTACCATCCAAAGACATGAGTGACTAGGTTAATTGGTAACCTTAAACTGTCCTTATGTGTGATTGGTTGTTTGTCACAGTAAGATTGTTACCGTTACATCAAATTGTATTATGTCATAGCTTCAGTAGAGGCAAGCGCATGTTCCATGTTCATTTATTTTATCAGAAATACAATACAGAGATTTTCTATGGTAAATAAAACACAACCCCTCATCTCATTTCTGTTATCTCACCAGCAGAGATGACAGAAAATGAGGGAGAGAGATGTAATAAAGGTCCTAGAAAGATTAAAGCTTAAAATATCAAGATATTAAAGTATCCATGGCTGCATAATATCTTGTTTACAGCACCAGGTA
Source organism: Micropterus salmoides (assembly GCF_014851395.1). NCBI lineage: Eukaryota > Metazoa > Chordata > Actinopteri > Centrarchiformes > Centrarchidae > Micropterus > Micropterus salmoides. Next base: position 22,331,866 of record NW_024041262.1, on the reverse strand, counting down.
CACCAGTTACTTTTCCAATAACTCTGTGGGAGTGGGTGATACCACATAATTAGTTTTGATCCAATTCCAGAATGATGAATACAATACTTTTTATTACGAAGTGACGCTCCTTGTGCATTCAGGTAGGTATTGACAGACCAACCACAGACTTAATATACACACATGTGCTGTGGGGTGCACTACTTTCCCAGCAACTGTTATTCTTTTCTTGTGGAGACAGGTATATCAAAAATGTAATGAATGATAAAATAAATAAAAATAAATTTTTCCTCTGGCCTTTAAATTTGACTACCGTATACCACTGCAGTATGTTTATTCATGGTCTAGCCTCTAGACTGACTTGTAAGCCAATGTCTCCCTTCGAGGATGTCACCCTTATACTATACAACTTAATAATTAATAATTCATGGCTGATATCATGTAAATGATGAGCACTGTAAGTCACCCTGGATGAATGTGGTACTGTGATGAATAATGTAGACTGCGGCAGGATCCCACGACACCGGACACATCATTCCCTTCGTCCCACCCCCTTTCATGTTCAGCCCTTCTTTCATGCATTCCTCTTTTTAACTTTATTTATCATCGCGCTTCGCTTCCTCTCCCCTTTCTCTTTGTCTCCAGTTCTTGTTTGCTCTGTCTCACTATATTTCAGCTTCTCACTATGCCTCTGTCCTCGTCTTCTTGCTTTTTCTTTGCCCCTTGCTCTCCCTGACCCCTTTCTTTCACACTCCCTCTTTGTTCCTCTGTGAAGGCATTAAGAAATTATTCACAGTGATTTTTCCCCTGCCTGGTCTTGAGTTGAGTGCTTGGCTGATTCGTGAGGAGCACCAAGGTCAACTACCTTGTAGGAAAATTGCTTGTCTCCATGGCCTGGAGAAAGGACATTGCAACACAGACATCTAAATTTGAAATGTGTGTGTGCGTGGCTGTTAAATCCATTTCAGTTGTTTGCCTGTTGTCATTGTCGCTCACTATTCTGAGTAGCAGCACTTTGTTTACTCCCACAAGTTTACTTCCAAATGTAGTACAAATTTGTCTATAAAACTGGCAAAAGAGAATGCAAATTAATGTGCGTTTCAGTCCACTACTGTTATGTGATTATTATGAGTTGGGAGCATTGAGATAAACAATTGCTAATTCTCCAGTTGAGTGTCATTAAAACATTGCAGAAGAAGAGGGAGCCATGAGATGATATAATTGAAAGAGCGGCAGTAAAATATTTTCATGGATGTTTTTGTCTGCTAGTAGTTTTAGCTTCAGTGGACATTTCCTTCATGTATGTCACAGATTTTTTTTTTTTTTACCACGTCTATATTTTGCTTTTATAGGCGCACCAACTTTTCTTCAGCCAAGCATAAAATCCTTTTTGCAACATTTAGTTTTAATTAATTTATTAATTTTAAACTGCATATAAAAAGGTGGATAGACCTACACAGAGATTCCCATACAAGCGAAGACTGACCATCTATTGAGAGGGGGAAAAAATGTGGTCACGCATCCAAATTTTGCTTAAATCTTATTTTGACTAGAGATCATTTCCAAAGATATATATGTCTGGATTTTGCCGAAAACATACTGATCCACAAAACATCTGAAATATTTCCATTTGGTGTAAGGGTGCTGCTGTAAATAACTGGATTCGACTGATACAAGGATATATTATGTATGCTTTTTAAAGCTAATTTATTAATTTCGTGATTGTCATGAGGGTCATTTTGGACTTTCTGATATGCTTCATATTTTGTTTAGGTTTGAGGATTTGTAATTTTAGCATTTATAAATAGACAATAGTAGCATTGTAGGACTGAAGATATCTACTATATTACTGAGTTGGGCAAAAGATGCTGCTGAGTTACTTTTATTGCCAGTATGGTGAGCTCATAGTGCAACAGAACAGACAGGACAACATTAAACATTTTCCTACAAGTAAATACGGTTTATCTACATGGATTATATGGAGTATGGATTACTGATTTTACTTCTTTTCTAATTAATGGAATATTCATTAGAATATTCCATTAATTAATATTATAGACTATTATAGAATATTATTAGACAGAGCATCTGAAGTGAGTGAACGATTGCTTCTGTTTGTGTTTGTAGGTGACACTTTCCGACTCAGTGAGGATGAATTCTGACCAGCTAATTGCACAATCAATAAATGCCACAGAGGTAAGTGATAAATTAACAGCTCGTTTAATAACTGGCTTGAAACTACTGTAAGACCACAGTGCAACAAATGCCCATGGCTTTGTCACAAAATTGTGCAGTTTTGATATAAAGATTTCTTCTTTCCAAGATTTTAATTGGAAAAAAACTGAGGCGGTAGTTTGAGATTGTCAACACAGTAGGACTCAGCTGGTCCTACTGTGAGAGAGGGGAGATCAGTAAGGTTACACTGGCATATTTAATTAAGACAAGTGCTGGCGATAAGAGAGACTGAACCTGGATTCTCTGAGTTGTGTAATTCTAGCTGCACTTTCTCATAAGCATTTTCTTACAGTGAGTACAGCAGTGGACTAAGCTTAATTAAAAAGACTAGACCCCCGAGCATTACAAGTTACTCCTTCCTGTCGGAGGACATGTATGGGTCAGTGGTTCCAGTCATAGGGGTCGGGGCTCCTGAAAGCCTTATGCAGACTACAAGACTTGGAACATCTCTGAGCTGCTGTGCTGCTCACACCACAAGACATTTTTTGTTTGTTTGACTGTTGACATGGGGGTGCGCGAACTATCTGGCTTATTTCAGACCAAAACTGAGTACAAGATAAGCCATTTGGAGAAATCCAAGACTGCACTAAATTGTTATGATTTTAGACAGATCAGGTGACAGGTCACTGTGGGGCACGTTGTGGTGTAAATGTGACACATTCTTCCCAGACATTTGGCGTACGTATCAAAAGTCACGTGTGAAAATAGCACCGGATGGACACATAAGATTTTGGTTAAGAAAAGACAGGTTCATTCTACATGAATATCACTCAATTCAGATCCAAAGTGAGCGATATGAGCAACATATTTAACAATAAAAACAATTCTTAGAAATAATCCTCAGTCTGATTGTAAAAGTAATTGACAGGTAACTGAGTTGTGGTGTGTGTTGTGATCAATTTAAATTTGAACCTACACTCTTTTCCTCCACGCCCTGCCTCTGTGCTCTCATAGGATTCTACTCTTTTCTTGTCTGACTCATTTCCAAGGTTTCCAACTACAAGAACATCCAATGTTTGGCTACAAGAAAATCAAGAATGTTTGGTAACTGTGGTAGCAGCTGAGACAGCTCAAGATGAGATGAAGATCTCTCTGAACTGTTTGAACTACAGGACATGAACTTGGATTCTGTGCCATCTGGAGGGTTTTAGTTTCAGATCAAAGAAATGTCTGACACAGGCGCAAAGACCTTTAAAGGGTTAAGTTCTGTATTTTGTAACCTTTCCCAATGTTTTTCTGTCTTGTGAGTAAATGGACAACATTTTTTGAGATTGGTCCGGTATTGACTGAGCGCTCTGCAGTTGGCAGCAGCGAGACAGGGCTACAAGGTAATCCTTGCGGGCAATTGTGCCCCCTCAGTGTACGTCCCCTAAAGTGCTTATGTTTCCCCCTCATATGCTCAGATTGTTTTAAGTTTCTGACAACATTATTGAAAGAATCACTACAGAGAGAGACCTTTCTGAGAGTAAAATCCTTGTTTAACCAGAAACAGTTGCTACATAGCTCTTGTCAAAGCCAAAATATAATTTTGTTGTAATACAATATCATATTAATTTGTTCAGATCTTCCACTCTTTTATTTTCATAGGAATAACTGGATCACTTTACTTCAGGCTAAACAGGAGACAAAATCTGCTGTTTGGTTGACCAGGTTATACTGTAGTTTGTACTTATGCAACTGGTGACAATAACAAGTAGACTCTGCTTTGTTTTAAGGTGTCAGAAGCCAATTAGGTTGGGACCTACTTATATAAACCAGTGGTTTTCTTTTCGTTGTTTTGTTCTGTTCCGTTCTGATGGTCTGGCTTAGTGCTCATCGAGAGTGTGGGATAAACGTGCCTCTTGCCCACTGAGTGTGAGTTCTCCTTGCGCTGGGTTAACGTGTCTGCTGGTCATTATATTTACTGCATGTCAGTTAGTGTGTGTTTTATGGACCAAACTGTCTCTTTGTGCTTCATGTTGTTTTAATACCTAATTTTTGATTAATAAAGGTTTAGATTTTAATGTAACTGCTTTCTAGTCATACTTGCCTTCAGGTTTCTAGGGGCCTGTTGTTTGTGGCTCCGAGGCTCCACTATCTTCAAATTCTTAGCTGTCCATCAATTGTATTTCACCTCCATTTATTGTATTTCACCTATTTAACCAAGAAGGATATCGCTAGACACTGATGTAATCACAGTCTAAAATGAATTTCAAGTGGCAAAAACTTTTTTTAAATCAGAGAATAAGTATTTTTTATTTAACCAGGTAGGCCGATTGAGAACAAATTCTCATTTACAACAGCGACCTGGTCAAGATAGGCAAAGTCATGCAGTGTAACATGTAGTTTCACATCACTGTGTGGTCTAAGCTGATACCAGTGAGTTATGCAGCGAGCATGCCAGCCAACTAATGATTATAGGTCACGGTGATGGGTGTTATATGGGGCTCCAGTAACAAAGCGGATGTCACTATGATAAGACACATCTAGTTTCTTTGTGAGAGTTATGAGAGTGAAACTAGAATGAAAATGAGCAATGATGATCTTTCCAGACACCTAGGCATTTGTAGGTGTCCACATTTTCTAGCTCAGATCCTTCCAGAGAGGTAATTTTAGGTAAATGTGTTAGTAAAGGCAACAAATGGTTAAAAAGCAGCACTTCATTTTATCAGAGTTCAATTATAATTTCAAGTCGTGGAAGGAGCGCTGTATGTCATTAAAGTAAATTAGGTTAGGAATACTTAATACAGTTTTCAATACTGCTATGCTACAGACACAATTTGGTTGGTACCAGAAAGTATTGAGGTTCAACACCCAGGTGTAATAATGATTCTAAATTACTGTCAACTGCAAGGTAAAGAAATTGCAACTAGTTCTTGGTTGTCTTTTTCCAATTAGTTGAAGCCCCTTTTTATTATGTAGGTTCACTTTAATAACTCGACTTTTAATATAGTTTCTTTGACTTGATCCCAAGATTAACTGATGTTGCGTTTGTCTACTGGAAAAAAAAAATATTACCCTTCGAAATGATTGATTGGGCTGATCTTATCAGCCACCTTTCCAATATTGTGGGAAGATGTTATCAGTAGACAGAATGAGCAGGGTTTTTCTCTTGTGTTACTTTCTCTGCCTCTGTGGCATTATGTTTTCAGGTTGCCCGGCCGTCAGTCCCATTCTTGTGAACACGATATCTCAGAAGGTCCTCAAGTTTCTTCATCGACTCGGACTCAAGGACCAACTGATTAGAACTTGGTTGTTAAAGGTTAAGGTAAATGTCAGAGATCCTCACAAGTCTCAAGTCACTCATGGTTATAATGAATTTGTATCACCTGCTGCTTATAACGCTGCATAGCTATAAGGAATTCTGTAACTGTAACATGTAACATTTCCACTTACAGAGCACAACCATGTAATGTGCAATGCAATTAATGACAGCTTATTAACTAGCTTACTGTAAGTCAACACACCCCGCAGACTCTCAAACTCAGTGTAACGTTATAACTAAATATAACTGTAATGTTACATGATCAACAATTAACCTGTAACCTGTTAGCAGCCGATGTTAATAATTAACGTGATGGCAGCTAGCGGGACGTAAATGATTACGTTAATCAACCAACACAAGTTTGGCAAGTAAACAAACGCTCATTCATCTCTTCATGACTCCGGTAGGTCATAGATAAAGCAAGAAGCAAGCTAGCGTTAGATGGCCAATGCTGAGCTAAACGCGTTCACTTCATGTTCATTTTTTACCCAAAAGGTCGACGGTCAACTTTACTGTGAAATCATAACGGCCATTAATTAACACCATAAGTCAGGAACAGTTGGTGGCGATTGTGACCATATTTCACAGTTGGTCCGACACTTAATACGTAAAATTTTTGTCTCAAAGTTCATTGTGATTTCACACACAGATGTTGACTGGGACACAATAACAAGCTAATCACGGGCTTTTCTTCATCTCATCTTTCACTTCCTGCCTAATTCTGAATTTTCAGTGCCATCGGAGGCATGTCACTGCATACAATTATTGGAGCGCGCTGAACTAATCTTTATCCTGTGAGTGAGTTTTACCTACAGCTCATAGAGAGGAGTAAACAAAAGCTAAATATATATATTTTGAGTCTGGACAGACATGGATGTAAACTGCAACTTGACTGCTTGGCGGAGGCAACTGAGCGGCAGTAATTCGCCTTCTATTTTACTTGAACTTGAGTATTGCCTTGAGTATTGAAGTCAGTAAATTCTAAAAGCCTGTCCAAATGCAGATAATCTACAATTGTGGGCAGTGTGTTCATACAAATTGTGGCTCTGCACCAAAGATGCTGGTGCCTTTTTAAAAGTGGCCATTCAATTATAAATGTATGTACATCACCATAACTGCTACACTTAGTCATAACCACAGTACTCGCTCTGTCCCCTATGGAAAGGTGGATGGAGTGGGACAGAGTAGAGAGGGGTGAGAGGGAAATGTACGTATGTATGTATGACATTGATCTGAAGCAGGATGGGGGTTGGGTGTGAGAGTGAAAGACACAGCCTGCTGGCTATTATCCGTGGCCTGACCAAGACACGAGGCATGGCGGAGAGGCGATTAGCTGACAATGAGAAGACGAGTGGCCTGTCAATCTGCCTGGCATACATCATGCAGACAGGCCTCGGCCCTGCTGCTTGCATTTGCGGTCATTAAGGAATAAGCTCTCAGTCATATTTCTTAGATCCAAGCTGAGCAGATCAATGAAACGCTGCCAGCAGGCCACTTCTCTCTGAGTGGGGCCATCTCTCCTTGTCCGTTCTGGAGCGGTTGCTGGGAGAGCCTTGCCTCAGCACTTTGCCTGAGGGGTGAGGAGCGTGAGTGTATGGGGATGAGTCACTTCCACAAGTTGTTTATTGATTGCCTGTGGGCCATTATATCTCAGTGCTCGTTGAGTGTGCTGTCTACCCATCTACTCTGCTTATTTGCGTGGAAATGATGATCTTTGAGACTGACAGAGTGTTGGTGGTGTTCAATCGGTTATCATGTTGTCAAAAGAAAGAAATTAAGGTCAATTGAGCAGGTACTTCATTTGTTCTATTCCAAATTGGTTTTGGTTTGCTAGAGATAACGTTTTCCTTTGGCTGATGCGGGAAAGTGAATTAATTTCAGGCAGACCATAGAGATTTTTTCCTGTGTGTGTAAAATGGTCTAGAATTGACCAATTTTTTGAGCAGATATTTAATTCCAACCTTCGGTACTGACAGTTTCAGCTACAGCTTTTCAGTCAATATCGATAAAAAAGTTAACTTTCCTAACATCAATCAGGTAAGACTATCTCTCCCGCATTCTCTTTAATACTAAAAAGACCATCTATCTTCATTGTGCATTTGAATCATTTTATGGTCATGCTAAGGCTGGCAGGCATCGGGTAATGTTCAGTCATCTGCACCAGTGTAGAATGTCACACACATGCCCTCTTTTTAATGCTTCGCTTCCCACTGATCTTTGCCTTCAGTCATTTCTGTAGACTTTGCTTAATATGTAAATTCCCTGGGGAACACATACTGCATCCACAGCTGCAGAATGAGACTGAGGTGACAGGTGATTATGACTGTGGTTTGACAGCGCATGTGTCCTGCAGCTAAACGACACTGGGATCCCTGTTGGCAGAATGCGGGCATAAATCACAGACATGTCGGACATGTTATATCCACATTAATACAGCATAGACATGAAGCTTACATGTACCAGAGCTAACCTGGGGGTGAGAGCATAACTAAAAACTGTAGATTTAATGAAAAGTTCCTAAATGTCTACCTACACTGCACTGTCTGTGCTTATAGCTCAGCTTTGATTCAGAGGCAGATTCACTTTCTTTTATGTGCATCTGAGGAGAAAGGGGGTGATAATTACTGAATGGACTTGTGTATTACAGTGTAGCCTGCCAAGATGGTGTTGGTGTTATTATTTTTACAACAGTACTAAATGTTTTATTGGACATATACAGATGGTTGACAAAGGAAAAACAAACATGAAGGGCCCTATTTAAACGATCCAGCGCATGGTCTAAAGGGCATGGCACAAATGCATTAGGGTGTGACCAACTCCACTTTTTCTAGTTAAACGGCACATACTCTGGGCTCATAGGCGTGTTTTGGGTGTAACATGAATTAAACCAGTCAGTGCTACCTCTTATTCCCTAAAAGCAAAGTGTGCCTGCACCCGGTGCATTGCTATTGAAATTGTGGATTGATGGTACTTTATAATGCCATGATAACATGTAAATAAATTAAAAAGCATGATGCAGACTCATAGCTGAGAGAGAGGGGTAACTCTTGTGGACGAGCGAGAGTGAGAGAGAGTGAGTGTGCTAGGATGACTGAAGTGTCGACGAGATATAAAAACTTTCTTTGATCATGAAGCCGAATGTTACAGTTCTGTGGTTTAAAAGTGAAGTGTATGAATTACACTGCAGACTGGAGTCTCTGTTAACAGTGACCGGCTCGTATGCTGACTGCACTGCATTATTATAAACTGGGTTTGCACCCATCTACCTGAACTCCATAATACAAGCTTACCTTCCTTCCTGGCCAACAAACACCGCCTGGCTCTGCCATCTCTTCACACAAAGCAATCTCAGTCCTGGCTGTTCTGATCTGTGACACCACAATGGCCAGCTACCACATGCCATCAGGGGCGTCCCTCTCTAACTTCAAGAAGCTCTTGAAAACCCATCTCTTCAGAGAACACTTTCTCTTATAACACCTCTAAAATGCAATTCCTGTGCTCTTTTTCCTTTATCCCCTTACAATTATCTTGTATTGATTGCACTTTTTTGTTAACTCTTACTTCTTTCCCTAGGTATTTACCCCATTGATTCCATACGTGCTATTAGCTCTTACTAGTATTTATTGCTGCCCTTACTAGTATGTATTGTCAGTTGTAGATCTCATACTGTATTTGATGCTTTGTTGATGCTTGTATGTTGTTCCTCAAATGTAAGTTGCTTTGGATAAAAGTGTCCACCAAATAAGGTAAATAATGAGCCGGTCGTGGGTCACATTTCTATCTTCCAGGTGATTTCTTTATTCTGTGTTGTATTGATTTTATGAGTATTTTCTTTGTTTTCTTTAACGATTTGTTTTAATTATTAGAGAGGCTGCTGTCAGTGCATTCTGATAGATCCTGTCAGAGTGTTTGGAGATTTAAATAATCAATGAAGTGAAGTTGCTGTGCCCTGCACTTAAATGCACAGAGCGTCTCTCTTAATGGGGAGCAACTTACTATCTGAATAATGTGCCCTTTAAATAGCAGGGAAATACTGCACCATTGACTTTGGACCAGGTTTTTGTCAAAGGCGTTATCACTTTCTATTCCCTCAAGATAGTTATGCGCCAACAATGCGCCTGACCACACCTCATTTCAAGACCAACCATGGGCGCACAGATGGCCGCAAGTATATTTGCACAACGTGGGAGCTGGGTGTGAAAGTGACAACTGCCTCGATTGGAAACTAGCAATGACATTTGTTCTGTGCTTTGAGCTGCGTTTTGGCCCTAGTGGAAGATTGGGCCAAAAGTGTCTCAGCATGGAGTCAGACCACCGCAAGCCACCAGAACAGCTTCAGTGCTTCTTGCTAAGTCTGTGAAACACTAGTGGAGGGATGAATGCCAATCCTCCACAAGATATTCCCTCCTTCCCCCCCTTTTTTTTTCTTTATTTAATGTGGTAATCATCACTCCTTTGCAAGAGAGAGTTCTGTAGGTTGAGAGTGAGTGTGTTCTTAAGAAGGTCTGAAGTCCTGCATCCTCTTCTGCTGGCTCCATTTCAGAGAGGGCTTTGAAATGCAGTATTTCCAGTTGAGGACAATACATTCACACAACACTCTGATGCCTTTTCCAGAGTAATCCCTATGACAGCTTTCTGTGATTCATAACAGTTTAATTAAGAATTAATGCAAGTTCTGAACTAGAATTCTGGCAGAATAAAATATCAGTTTCAACACAAAGAAGCAGCATAAGAGGAAGAAATAAGGCCGAGAGAGAGAGAGAGAATCTTGATTTCATGTGACCTGTAGTATGTGTCCTCTAGAAAAAGTCAGCATTGATATATGATGTGCGCCTGGGTAAACAGCCTATGAAACCAGGCTACATTCACACTACTACGTTTTTGTTTAAAAATGGAGTTTTAAAATGAAAACGATCTCAATCCACACCAGCATTATAGCTGCATATCAGAATTCATCTCTGTCTATCTTAAAACGACTGAAAATGCACATCTAGTGACCATTCAGGTACACTGGGCATGCATGTGCCGGTGTAAACATGAAGCTACTCCACAGTTGCATAAGATTTAGCAAAGAAGAAAATACTACTACAAACGAAAACCCACACCAGAGATTTCTTTGCATGGACCAACAACGAGGTGGAACTGTTACTGAAAGTAACATGGGGGTGCCAAGCAACTGTGGTGGCGGAGAACAAACTGCATTGTCACAAAAACAATTGCATTGTCGCAAAGTAAATATGGCAACATGCACATTACAAGTGTAAAAGTGTTATTTGCACAGTAACATTAGAAAATGTTTTAATAAAAATACAAAAACAAAAACACTTTGAAAAAAGAAGCCAAATGTGAGTGTCAGTGTCATCAACTTTAAACTCTTTCGTTGTCACCTGTCCAGCCTAACACGCTACCCCTGAAATTTAAAACAAAAACAGGGTCGGCAGCGTTTTTAAAATTCTCCGTTTTAGGTCTTTGGTAGGGGCAAATGTAGCAAAAGGTCTCCCTTTTAAATTGAAAAGTAGTAGTGTGGATGAAGCCCCAGTCATGCTCTGCTCTCTGTTTGACAGATTAGTCAATCAGCCGAACATTAATGAAAAACAACAAACAAACTTTTAACAAACAAATGTCAAATCTCTTTGTAACTCCTTAAATTTGAAGATTAGCTACATTTTTCTGTTTTTATATCATTGTAAATAGAATATCTTCCAGTTTGGGACTGTTTCTCAAACAATTTATTATTAAAGGGCAACTCCACCCATTGTACACTTATAGGTCAGTTTACTTGTCATTGGGGATACTTATAGCCTGAGAAAACTGTTCTATGCTACCGTTTTTTTCTCTGGTGGAGTTTGGTCAATCTAAGGAAATCATTTGCATTATGGGAAATGTAGAATGCAGTGTTTTTGGAGCTTGACCTTTTGGAGCTTGACTCATACTAGGATTTAAAAATGAGGATCTCATTTTTGCTGCTTCTTGTAATTTGACCATTTATTAGTCTCTCACAAGCCATCTTTTAAGCCAACTTTACAAAAGTGCAGTGCTGAGTACCCCTTTAATCAAAACATAATAGTCAGGAGATTAATCAAAAATGAAAATAATCATTAGCTGCAACCCCACTGGACCGATAGCTAGTACTGGAGGGCTTTCTTTTTTCGTCCCTTCCTCCCATCCTCCTTGCTCTCATGTATGTAATACTACTTTTCCTCCCCTCCAGGCTTTCTTCGTCCAGCTTTTTTCTCTCTCTCCTCCAACATCTCTTCTGTCATGCTGTCCTCTCAGACCTATTATGTTGTTTTTTTCATGTGCCGCTGTAGTTAACATGTTTCACATTTAAGGCTTTTAACCCAGAGTGCTGACATTACCAGAGAAGAGGGCTGGCAGCTTGGTGGAGCCATGCCCACACACCTTGTTTAAGTGTGCTTCAAGCTCTGTCTGTACACGTGTGTTCTGAATGTCTGACCTTTGTGTTAATGAAAATGTGATTTAGTGTGAATGTGTGTCCAGGTGAGATAAATGTGTGGTCAAATGTACAGTACTGGATTTTGTGAGTTATCAGTGTGATGCACTAAAAAGAAACCATAGTATGATACAGGCTGTGTATACGTTCCACTTACATCAGGATAAATAAATAATGTTTGAGTCCTGTACGGCATTCTGGAAAAAAGCATGTCGCTGTAGTTCATGAAATATCTATGTGCATGACCTTGACTGTGTGTCCATGTCTTGAGCAGGAGTGGTCACCTCTGAAATGTTTATTTAGCTTCTGCTTGTCAACAGAATTCTTCTCACAGGTGACAGGACATATTAAGCCAGATGTTATGAATGTTAAGTGTGCTGCTTTGTAGTGGGACAGTTTCTTCTAGATTTAAGATTATTCAGAACTCTTCCTTCAAGACAGAAAAAGCTAAAATATTTAATGTGCAAATTGAGAAAAAGGAAAATATTTTAATATGAAAGTTAATGTGAAAGTGTGTCACCATACTTGTGTGTTTATGTGCTAAAGGTTTGTAAAAATGAAAAAAATAAATATTGGCTGCTATATATTTTTTTAACTCATCAATGTTCCTGATTCAGTTTGACTCTTTAATCTATAAAGTATTAGAAAATAGTAAAAGAATGCCTGTGACATGTTCCCAGAATCAAAGCTGATGTTTTCAGATGTCTTGTTTTGTCTGACTAATGGTCCAAAACCCCAAAATATTGAGTTTACAACCATATGAAACATAAAAAGAGAACATTGGAAAAGCTGGAACAATAGTTGAAGTTTTAGCAACAAAAGTGAATTCAGTGATTAATCAATTCATCAACTATTCATTTCAGCTCTAATTAAGCACTATTCCCATACTTGGGAGCTCTTGTCACAAGATGCACTTTTTATCCATGTAGTTATCTTTTTTGTTACTCTCCTTGGTATTAGACCTGTCCAGGGTGTACCCCGCCTTTCGCCCGATGTCAGCTGGGTTTGGCTCCAGCCCCCCGCGACCCTGTACGCAGGATAAGCGGTTGACGATGGATGGATGGATCCTTGGTATTATTCCATTTTGCACAGATATGCTCAACTGTTATTCTTTCTATTGTAATACTACTCGTACCAACTGACCTACCTCTTGGAATAGACTTCACCTTGCACAAACTGTATATAGACTCTCTACTCACCAATCACCCATCTATCATTATTGGTCAGTTTAAGGTTCTGGTAACATCCGTGCCTGAGGTTTCTACATGGTCCTGTTTACGTCCCCCACTGCCAACTTCTTCCTTTCTGGCTCCCTATTAATTAATATACAGTACCTGTGATGAACTTATCTTGGCTCGTTATTTGAAATTATGTTTATTTTATGTGACTTTCTACTTTGTTCTTTTCCCTGCTGAATTTTCAGTATACTGCTTATACAGCTGACAGCACCGCAGAGAGCAAAGCAGCACCTGTGCCACCAAATTCAACTGTACACATAAAAATGGTTTGACTTCACAGCGAGAAGCACAGCTGGTTTCATCACTTAGCAACTCATGGCTACTTTTTACAGCATAAAGTGCTGTTCTGTGATTGAAAAGGTTCCATAAATTAACAGGGAAGGTTTTCAGGACTACAAATTTGTATGCAGCTAGTCTGTGCTTCCCAGCTGGAACTTGATTTAATCTTTCAGACCATTACAGTTGTGCTGCAGCACGTCCAACTGTGTAATCTGAAATTTCCAATGTGTTCAATATTTAAAATGTTGAAGTTTAACTGAAATTATCTTTTTTCTTTATTCCCCACAGTATGCATATCTGCTATGTAAATCACACATCCTGTGCTGCTCTGAGGAAAAAAATCAGTATCCAAAATAAGTACGTTTAAATAGTTTGAATTCAAACTCTACTTGCATTCAGTAGTAATGTCACTGTATCTGTCACACATTAACTGCTAAATTACCTGCTAATGTCTCATTCTTATTTAACTTATAAAAACATAGACCCATATGTTGTGCTGCACCTTGGCTTTCTGAATGCAGTGGAAAAAGTGCAATGCTGGATAGTTTAAAACAGCTTACAGACTTATTACAAATGTCATTTTAAGTATAGTTTAGATCAGATGTACTCAACTTGCTTTCCCCTGAGTTAACTTATGCAGAATGTCTCTTGTGAAACCAAAAGTCAACACTCACCTATTATTTGAACCCAAACCATGATTTTTTTCTAGACCTAACCAAGTAGTTTGGTGCCTAAACCTAACCAAACTGTGACCGTTTCTAACACGTGGTAACGTGAAAGGCTTTCTGACAGAAAGGCCTGATGGGAAACCCCTATGTGTGAGGTGTATGTCAACCTGAAGAAGTGTCACTGCTTATATGCGTTTGATAGGCTTATAGGCTAATATGCAACTTCCCAAGTCATAGCCAAGGAATTTACAAGTTGGAATAAACAAACGACAAATCAATTTATTTTCATTATGAATTAGAAAATGGTGGATGGGGCAAATGGCACCCTATCACAGGCCTGCTTTAGCCTGTGCACCATAAGTTGAGTATTATTAGTTCAGATACTAAAGTGGTCCATATTCTTTAAGAATCCTGCTAACAAAACAGTTTGTCCATGGCTTATAAACTACAGTTTACAGTTTGCAGAACAAAATTTACCATATCTGTCCGTCCATCGGATGAGACGTTAAACCATGGAACTTATTGCAAAGAGCTGAGGGGTTCCTCAGTGTGTTAGCAAAATTCCCAACCTGGATTTCTCCATGTGGCCATGTAAACATCCCCCAGTGTAATAGTCTTTCTGTTTTCCTCCTTCTCCACCTCAAGCTGATGAGTGGTGAGTGTCTGGTGCTATGACTGCTGTGCATCACCCAGACTGGTGCTATACATTGGTGGTGGTTGAGATAAGTATCCCCCTCTTTTAGACACAAGCGCTTTGAGTGTCTAAGATAGCACTATATAAATGGAACCTATTATTATTATTATTATTATTATTATATCTGTTAACTCATCAGCGAGGTCTCGCTATTGACAAACATACACACAAACTTTTGACTGCAAAAATAACTGCGTGTGTGTGTGTGTGTGTGTGTGTGTGTGAATATACTTTATTTTGTTATTTTGTCATGCTCTGCTCATGCTAGAATGTGCTGAAATGTAGTTTGTAATGTCATTGGCAGCTTAACAATTATTCTGCTGCGTATATTAATGATGTAACTGATTAATAGGGGACACATGTATTAATAATGTTGATAATTGCTAATGAAAATTTATGAAGCAAATTTAAACTCAAAGTCGCTGCTCCATTTATTGTCATTGAAGCAGCTCCAGAATACACATCGCTGATGTTACAGACTGTTTTCATAGATCCTCTACAGACTGTCCTCAGCCAGAGTTACAATACTCTGACTTCTATGTTGATTTATATTATTGTTGTAGCCCAATCTAACTGAAGTATGCTATGTAATATCACTGATATCAACTAATATACTTACCTACCATCATAAAAATTGAAAAGTTGAATCAAAATGTTAACAGTCTGTTGTTTTATATGAATATATTGGTTTAGGGCAGATTATCTTCCAGGGGAAATTAATTCTTCTACATTATTAAACTGTGTTATGATGAGATACAGTCCGGAATAACCAAATAAATTACTCATAGAAAATACATTACGTAATGTAAGTTATTAGGTACAGTAATGAGACAATAAACGCATAATAAGAACATAAATTTAAACAAAAACATATATCTACACACACAGAGAAAAATATATTTGAGGAAATGGCTGAAGCAAAGAATTGGAAGAGCTTTTAATAATCGAAACCCAGAGGGTTTGCATCAAGGCCAGCAAAGAAAGTATCTGCTCAGAGTTTAAAAAAGCTTCAGTGAGAGCCAGCTGCATCTTCATATGGATTCAGAATGGAGCTCTTTGATGGGGTTTGCATTTTTTAGATGTTCTCAATCAGAGGGCTGCTGAATTCATCCCAAGGTTTTAGTTTGCTGCTGTATAAAATATTAGCCAACTGAGTTTCAAAAGAAAATTTCCTTTAAAGTTAAAGAGGCAGAGGGCGGGTGGCTGCTGAGCGGTGCATGAATATATACATGGAAACACACATGTGCACACACAGTTGTTGACGTGCTCCTCCTCTATTACGTAGATTGCATTTCTCATTCCCTTTCTGCGGCTGTCCTCATGTGTCTCTGCCTGGCCTTTTCCTCCAGCTGTTGCTTTGATATTAGCTTCATGAAATCTGTGTGAATACCACAGACGCCAGTAATCTGCCCCACTGCAAGGGCTCATTCAGATAGTCTCTCTCATTCTCTTCTCATCTTCTTGCAGTCTTTAATCCTCCCACCTTCAACAGAATACAAGAACTGTCCATCTTTGCTCTTTATTCCTTTTTTTTGTTGGAGCAAGTTGGGTGAAAGGATGTTAATGTTTTTCATCATTTTTTGTGGACATCTGGCTGTGTAGCTTTTGGTTTCCTCCAGGTGTCCTGATAGTCAGGTTCAATGTTTTGTCCTCTCCTCACCCATGTTGTACCTTAGGCAAGCTATCAGGGACATCAGGGAAACTAAAGCATTGGGTACAATAATAAGTCTCATCAACCAGTCATGGAGAAGGATCCTAAACTGACCTTGAGGAAATCAGCATTAAATAAAAATATTATATTACTTAAATAAAAAAATAGAAGTTCCCCGCTCAAATTTAATGTAGCTTAACATCTGGTTTATTTTCAATTAATTCACAATTAGGTGTGCTCTGGAAAAAGGTGTTATGTCCCACTTCCTGGGTCTTGAACCTCAATACTTTTATTGTACTTAAATTAAATACCACAGAGAATCAAACTCGTACTGGAAGCTGGCACCACATGTCTGGTCAGAAAGGTTATCTTGTTTACTTCCTCTTCTTCTGATCAGATTTTTGCTGATTTATTTCCTATTCCTTGGGTAAAATATTTACCATGTTCATCATCTTATTTTAGTGTGTTAGCATGCTAACATTTGCTAATTAGCACTAATCACAAAGTACAGCTGAGGCTCATGGGAATGTCCGTAGTATTGGGCAAATCGACCTTATGATGGCCCTAAATGTCAAAGGGTCACCAGAGTTTATACTATTCATCTTGTGTGAAAAATTTATGTCTGAATCACATTTTATAGCAATACATCCAAAAGCTGTTGAGCCAATTCACTCAAACATCCAGTGTCTACCTTATTGTGATGTTAGAGGTAGGGTCAGGCGATCCCCAGTGAGTAAGCTTCATCCTCTTGGGACCATCCATCCAATATTTTGTGACTGACCAGATTGGGTCTTAAACTTGTGTTGGAGTAAGTTGTTGATTTAATGGTCAACACATAAGCCTGCCCCTGAGCACCTCCCAGTTCAAGACCCAATGAAAGCTCTAACAAGTTTGATTACAAATAAGAAACCCCTCGCTGGTCAAGAGACTTTTCTTAGATGTGTCAGAATCGGAATATTGATGTTCTCTATTGATGGCCGTGTGCAATTACTTTCAATTTCGAGTGTTAAATGTGATAATGAATGGGATGCTTCAAACCTCATTATGGTATTGAGCATGAGTTTTGGAAAGATGCCGCTGCTGTTATAGATAGATGTTAAAGCCATACAGTCTTCACACAATAAGCTCAAGCAAATGGAGCATGTTAACTCAGTCTTTAGGGACTATGGATCGTTGTCATTGATTTGGCCTTGGTCTCCTAATGGTGTCCAACTCATTTAACTTAGCACATTAATTAAAACTACTATTGATATTATTTTTGTTTGGATGAACTGGACTGCATGTCTGTGCAAAATATTTTTTGGTTTTGCTGTAAGAATTTCAAACTGCAGATGTGATTGAAATGAAAGTGAACTGATTTAAAACCCTGACAGATGCACTGTGACTAAACACACATTTCATTTAAGGCCTTGCGTAGACCTTAAGGTAGGCTAATATTGTGCATCTGAAAAATCTGATTTAAGTTGAGAAGGATGTGTTGCAGTGACATACACCTTTTAAAAGATAAAATGTACAGTAGTTGTCCAAGAGACTATCACGTTTAAAAAATGTATTTTATGCTCAGCATTTAGAGGCAATATTTCCGATATGGCATAAATCCAAAGGGATGATTCACATTGTTTCGGTGAATATACTCAATGAGTCAAGACCAGGCAAGACCAGCAAAAACGATCATCTAGCTGTCAAGGATGATTACTGGCTATCATCAACATTATTATAATTAATATTACAGTCATTATCATCAGTATGAAAAATATATTTTAGAAGGTCTGTTCCAGCCATCTTTTTTTTTTTTCGTTTTCTTTCTTCATAACTAGGAATCACTAATTTCTGTATTGTTTAGAAATAACGATTAAGCTGAAATGCTGTTTATTGTGCTAAATTGTACATATTAGTGCTGGTGTTACACTGTAGTTTTTTGAGATCTGAAATTTAAAAAAGGGGGAAAGTCAGCCGCACATGATCATGGTTCCACTTTTGTAATTTTATAAGCAATAATTTTTGGGAAACAATCCTTCTTCATAATGTAAGATGAGGCTATTACATAACCTTATACAATAGAATTACACCTTTATCAATCAAGTTTAATTTTCAGTCAGACAGCTGACACAGAACGGTTTATTATTATTATTATTATTACTGAATTTATTTCTGACCTGATCAGACTCAGCCTACGGGTAGATTACAGGGTTTACTTCATTTAGTTAATGTTCAAATGTGGGACAACAACTTACTAATAGTTTTGACTTGTAAGAGTTGCAGTATTGTATATTTTTGCTCCCTCTATAGACAAATTCAGCAGCTGACTTGTATGTTGTGGTCTCAAGCTCTGCTGCCGTTACTGCTGTGACAGAGTGGAACTGAACTCATTTGCACCGTGTGGGAGCAGAGATGTTTGGGTTTTTCCATAGTCGGCAGTCGCCCCTCCAATAGATGAAGGTATTCTGTGTGAATGTGGAAGTTATTTAAGGCACAAAGCACTTGGAAATTGGTTATGATGACACAGGCTTTGGGAAAAAATTACATTAACGTACCACTTCTGTCTGACCTCTACAGTCTGATGTGAAAATGCTGTGTGAAGTTGATTAAACCCAGTAGAAATTACTTGCTAGCTTATAATTTAGTAATCAAACTCCACTCAAAATTCTGTTTGTTGAGTAACTGATAAAAGCACAGCCCAGAAAACATTTTTGCAGATTATAACTGTTATTTTAACAGCATTTGATTGATTTTCAACATAACTAATTCTACAGGATCTGCAGGACATATTTCTTGGCAAATCCTTTGCATACTATAAATTATAGTGGTAAACACAGGTTTACAAGTGAGGTGCCAATGCAGTAATATGGATACGGCTATAAATGTCAGTGGTCCTTATGCTTTTATGGTGTTGTGAGGACAGCAAAAGGAAAACATCAAAAGACAACCAGTCATCTGAAGTTACTATGATACAGAAATGTTATTCTTCATACAGCATCTTTTCACACTTTGAAAGAAATAACTATTTGGCCGCAAAACACTGAGGATAAAATAGTTTTAAAAGGGTGCATATAAAGTAATGGGATGATATTGCAGTTATGATAAGGTAACAAAGTGCTCCAGTTGTCACTGACTATTTATCAGACTACTACTGCTAACAGCATGTTGCAGGGGGACTCTGAAAGCAACATTATTGTAAGAAACAATTAAAAAACCATCCAAGCAGAATCCCCTTTTCAAATCAACTTGTGTCTGTGTGTGTGTGTGTGTGTGTGTGTGTGTGTGTGTGTGTGTGTGTGTGTGTGTGTGTGTGTGTGCGCACGTGTGTGAATACACATAGCAGAGTACATATTCAAAAGGCAAGCAAGCTGATTTATATTGAGACAAGAGCTGCACAATAGATTATTTATATAGGTTGGATTGTTACTGTAAGAGGGCTGTGGAACAGGTCACAGTGCAGGTAATGCAAAGAATGCTGGAACAAATATTGTACTGCACTGTAATATATATATGTTTGTACAGTCCAATCATTTAGTATTGCCGTTTTTATGACTTGATGATGTAGTGGTACTGAGCCTTGCAGATAGTTTTGGCTTTTCTTGCAGAGGGTTTGAGATCTGTTAGAACTAACATAGTCCCTATAACAACTCAGTGAGGCCTGTAGATTATCCAAAGTAACAAGGATGCTGCTGTTAAATATTGATCTTGAAATTAAAACCTGGACGAATATAACCAAAAGTATATTGATGGCTGGATACATTAGAAGTAGGAGTAGGGCTATGCGATATGACAAAATATATCGTTTGACGATGGCAAAACGTCTTTCGTTTTAAATTGCTTTATGCTCTATCATTTATTTTGTTGTGTCACAAATTCAACACTTTCCAAAGGGGACGACGCTTTGCACCGTGGTGAAGTTAGTGTTATGTTGGATATTCGACAGATCACTATTCAATGTAAAACTTATATCCGACTTGAAACTCACTTCTCCGCTGTACGTTCTTCTACACCTGCCGGTGTTGCAGGGAAGAAAGTTGCATTAACAATGAACAAACGCGGAGGAGAGTGACGTTTTCTGGATAATACTGAACAGGAGGAATCAGCAAGCAAAAACGTGGAGCTCATACCAAAGAGAGAAGTCTGTTCTATGGATGAGCCATTAACACTAAGTTACTCCAGCTGTTTCAGCCATGATGCCCACAGACATTCAGCTTACTTTCTAGTTGACCAAGACATGCTGTTGTTGTGATGTTTGCTATAACAGAAGGAGAGTTTTATTGCTGTCTGGAGCTGCTGGGAACGTCTCGTTGACATGTTTACTTTGCAGCAGCAAACCCACAACCTAGCTAACATAATTTAAATGATTTGCTGTGTCCTTGTTCACTCTGTATCATGGTATTCGTCCTGGTTTTTCTCCACAATAGCTTACCCCACCTTTATGATTCAGAGAAAAATATTTCATTGAATTTACAAAAATGTTCTATATCAGGATATATATCGTTATTGGGATATAAAATTACCCATATCGGGATAGGAGATTTTAGTCATATTGCAAAGCCCTAGGAAGGAGGGAAATGTTTTTTTCATAATATGCATGTAAGTTGCCCTTTGTGAAGAAAGTGTGTTCCTCAAGATTAGGGTATAATGCGAAGTTATACATACGGTAGATTCTCCCTTATGTGACAGCATGCACTGGCAGTAGCTTCTCAAAAAAACCTGTAGCTTGTGCTCTTGCATTATCTGTGGTAACGCTTCAGTCATTGCCTTTGGGAGTCAGGGCTCTGCTGGTTTTCATGTTAGCTATCTAATCAGCCGCTGATTTACACTTGGAATGCCAGTGGAATATATATAATTAGATAGTAAAATATAAAACCAGCAGCAGCATGGGTCAATAACCCTCTATAGTAAATCATCAGTCTCTAAGATGAAGGACAGAGTCGATGATTCACAGGTTAATTGGGTGCAGGTAAAGGTCATTGTCCTGATGGACCATTGCTAATGCTATTTACATCTTGACAGACACCTGCTCCCAGCTGCCTCCTGTAGGGCATACATACTGCTGTATTCATTTGCACCTTAACAGGACAATATGTAAACAGAGTTGACCTCTTCACTGTCATGTTCTGCACAGTGGCATAATGCCAAGTCTCACACATGCACAAAAATCCTGCTACACTGTAAAGGCCATAGAAATGACATGCATGCCTCGGTATAGTAACTACTAAAAGACAGTCAGTACCCTCATCACATAAAACCTCATACATAGTGGAGTATTTTTTCTTTGTTTTCATTTACTGCCTTACCTTTTACCCATTTAGATTCTGTTGTTGTCCTGTTTGTCTGTTCTCTACCTCCAAAAGGAATTAATATTACAAATTGATTTGAGAATAATTGTCTCGACAAAGGCAACTAGCGCAAATGTAATCATCTCACTAACAAAACAAGCCAAGTCAAGGCTTGTTTCAATATCATTCCTCTCCCAGCCAGAAGCAAATATATAGCTTCTCTAAAGGACAATGACAGAAAAACAATTCACAAGTCTAGAGAAGATATGAAAGTCATAGGTATATAAGAAAAACATACTGTAAAGTATATTGTCATTATGGAATATGCAGCAGTAGATCTTTGTATGAATGACTGTTTAGATGTGGAGAGGAGAGACATATGAGCACTGCACCCACAGAGACGATTTGAAATAATTTTTCAAGTGGAAAGCAGTAGTGTAGAGATGAAAATCAGTTTTATTGTATTTTTTTTTAAAGTTGGTATTAATAAATCGATTGTACAGGTTATAAAGGTTGAAAAGGGAAGAGGAGGAAATTAGAAAATTAAAATGATGTTAGGGAAGTCCAAAACTTTTACTGATGGGCAATATCAAGACATTTTCAAGCTTGAAGTTATCATTCTCAAGATTTCCATTCTGTGAAAACACTTGATTGATTGCATTTTGTCCAACAGTTTTGTCTAGTAGCCACTTTAAATTGATAAATGTATATATCAATATTGTATTGATAGAAGTCTCCCTGTTTACTGATTCTGCTCCTACAGTTGCATTAGAATTCTATTTGTTACTGCTAATGCAAACTGAACAATTGCTAATACTCGTGTTTTATACAGTATTAAGTGTTGAACCAGTGAGCCACGCTTTCATTGTAAATGAATCACAGGACATGCAGTGTATTTATCTTAGTGGTCACTTAGAGGTTAGTGGCAAAAATATAAAACAGAAATGCAAAACAATTTGTTTTAAATATCCATAACTTTCCATGCTCTCAGGTTTTTCTTACAAGCAAAAGGGTTTGATCCTGTCCTACAGTGATTTTGTCTCAAATCAGAGAAGTAGTTTTGCAGTAGCATTCAAGTGGTGTCGTGTGTTATTTTCCTTTTATATAATTTAAAAAGAAAACTGATGGTGGAGATAAGGGAGGAAAATGTTGGAGTGGAGCAAGTAATGAGCAGCTGTTCGTCAGTCAATCAGCAACCCTATTTCAGGATTGAACTTATGGCTCAGACCATCTCCTCAACATACAGAAATTAGAAAATGAGAGTCAGGAGATTTTTTAATTCAAGGAAAGTCAACTCAGTCACTAATGCAAAACACCACCACAAAGCGACTCATATCTGTCATTATACAAAATCCTACTGGTGGCAGCTTTAAGAGGAGACGGAGGAAATTATGTTTCATCCAGAGGGCTTGTGAATGCTAATTTGCTCTCCCTGCCTGTTTGGTTTTCAAACAGAAAAACATATAGGGAGAGGTGATCGTGAGAGAAAAGGTAGTGGCAGTATCTAAATATGGTCATGCCAATAAAGGTTTTCTAATTTGACAAATGAACTGAAACACACCGAGGCAGCAGCACATACAGCTTAATGGCTTGGTGCTTTATAGACATTTTTGTGTGGGATTGATGTGATTATCACAGTTTTAGTCGCGTCAACTTTAAGCCATTTAATACCTTGGCAATTACAGCCGCGATGCATCTTTTAATTTTGCTTGTCTTGCATGCATCCTTACCTGTGCTTGTCTCTTACTAAAAGGTTGTGTACATCAGAGATGTACTGCTTGGCGCTCATAGTCTGTGAATCAATATAATAAAAAACTCCTACCCTATTTACACCTTTCATTACAGAGCATGCTGGGTTATCAGATTTTAATTAGTGCAAAAGCACTATAAATCTGGACAAGATCTGGTCATCGGCAGCACCTCCACAGTTGGTCTAAGTTACTTAGAGGTGACTTATTAACATCAAAGTGTAAATGTAATCTGATAGCCTCGTCCAGTCGTTGAATTTGGACCGTTCTGAGACGAGAGCAAAATGCCAGCAGCGAGTAAATTACCGGAGAAGCTCAGAGAGCCACTGTGACTGTGTAGCGCTACAATGTTCCCGGCTAACATGTTAGCGATTAGTAGTTCAACAACTGGCGTTGTGAGCAGTCACTATGTTACCAGATTAGTAGAAGTAAATATTTTGTGAAGATATGTGGATGAATTTCGCTGTGCCAAATGTATGATCTGGAATTTATTATTCTCCCACATGTGTAAAGCTTGTTTTCCCTTATTAACAAGAAAAATCATTGTTGAAGCAGTTTTCCTCTCTGTTTTGGATGTTGGGGATGTTATTTATGGGTCTTAGGATGCGGTTTTTCACTGCATTAAGATTCATTACTGGAGATTGGTAAATAGTTTTTTGGACACACCATTGTCTACTACAAAATGCCTTGATTAATCGTTCAACAAGGAGAGATCAGCACTTGTATTTATTTTCTCATTTCTCAGCCCTGCATTCTTGGAATGTTGGTAGCCGTTGTACCCACGCACAGACATGGCAGAAGGCAAAATCTCACACCTACATACTTGAAATGTGCTTAAAAAAAACTTTAAGATCACTTCTTTAATACTGTTGAGACAATTCCAAGGTTTAATCGCGTATTTTATTGATGGTTTTAACCATGATTCTTCCTTTATTGCTACCATATAGCTTTCTTTGATGATTTTATTGTGTCCGTCTTTAACTTAGCACCATTGTAAATGAGGGCTCTCCCCCAATATGTTTTTCCAGTATATAAAATAAAAATGATGTGTGTTATGGAAACCTATTTACTCAACCTTTAATAAAAATTGTGCTCTTAGAAGAGATGTTGTCCACATCTGTGAATGTTAAAGGTTCAGTGTGTAATATTTCTGAGAATCTATTGACAGAAATGCTACATAGATCCATAACTATGTTTTCAGTGGTGTGTAAAGACCTAACACAATTATGTTTTATTGCCTTAGAATGAGCCATTTATATCTCCATAACCGGGGGCCCCCCTTCCATGGACGTCGCCACGTTGCGTTGTCATGTTTCTACAGTAGCTGAAAATGGACAAACAAAATCTATCTTATTTTATGGTGTGTTGAATGTATATATAAAGATATCCATGAGGTTGGGTCAATGTGCTGCTATTATTATTATTACTATTATTATTAATGTGAGCTATTCAAAATGTCAGATCTTAGAACATTGTGTAGCAATCTGCTCAAGGGAGGAAAAAGCATTCATGTACAACTGAGTTGCATTAGCAAATTCATTTTATAGGAAAAGTAATGCTGCTCTCATACTAAGGAAAACATATCTGCAAACTTTTCACTGCTAACGTGTTTCACTTCTCCCTTTTTAATATGCCCTCCTGGTTAAAGTTCATGTTTATATGTTTATATATAGGCCACTCAGAGCAGCTTGGTTAATGTTAGGGAAAGATTATCATGTTGGTTAAATAATGAAAAATGCTGACTTAAAAGCATGAGATGAAAGAAATGGAACAAAACTTTAATATTTAACTAAAACCAAAATCTTTCCCCAACTTTAACCAAATAGTTTATTTATAAGTCTAAACCCTAACACATGAGTAATGGGATGCAGAGCCCCATCTCTGGTGACAAAGTCCTGTTCTTGCTTGCTTACTCTTGCTTAATGTTTTAATCAATTTTAGTCTATTGATCTAAGAATTAATGTACCGTCATTATTCACTATCAGGACATTCTGTAGTCAGGTATTCAAAAAAAATCCTTGACTGCTGGACATTGTGGGCTGATGAAGTGATCTTTTTGTGTATGTTGATACAGGAAGACTCCCAATTAAGATGAATATTTTAAAACTTGCCCTAATTTGCCCTTTGTCTCTTTCTAATATTTTGACAGTGTGTGATGTTTTATAAATTTAAGAAAATGTGCCTTACTTTCCTTATTCTTCTCTTCTTACTTCTTATAGTTTTTTATAGTCCTTTGATTGGATAATTTACGTAGCACCTGTGTATACATATGGCATTATTGCATAATAAATCATAATTAAATATACCAGCAGTAAACAAGACAGTATGCAGGAGTTTTTCACTTTAAAAAACATAATCCAAGCAGCTGTCACTTTTCATTGGCAAATCAAATTAGCAGATACAGCTGGTGTGTTTTATTTCTATAAAATACAGAAGATCTGTATTTTATAGAAATGGCATGCCTTAAAACTATTGAGCTGCATATCTATAATTAATCTTTCAGATTAAAATCTGCCTATTTTTATCAGCTTAACTTTATCAGGTTATGTTTGTTAACTGGGTCTTCAGTCTCCTTCTTGATTAGTATGCCTGGAAATCTGACAACCTAGTACATCAGGACTTTGTATACCTGTTTAAACTGATGCCATGCAAAGCAGACCAAGAATATGCCCGCCTTTGATCTTAGATAGCTCTCTGAGTATATATTATTAATAGTTAGCAGACCAGCCACAAAGACATGGCTCTGTATACCTCCCACTCCCTCTCCTTATTACGGGAGCTGAAACATCCCTTCAGAACTTTGCCAATGCACTAATAGCTGCTGTCTGGTGAAGAGTACAGTCACCTATAGCATACCGAGCTCTAATCACTAATTAATCCCACTTACAGCTGCAGAATTGGTTTTTTTTGCAGTTTGTTAATAAAAATGGAATTACAGAAAAATACTCCCAGTATGTAAAGGCTCTGCATAACAACACAGGTGTGGGGAAGCGATAGCACAGTGGATAAGATACATGCCTTTGATGTGGGAGACCCAGATTTGATTGTCACTGACACCCACCAGTGTGTCCCTGAGCAAGACACGTAACCCTAGAAGATGTTGTAACTCATTGACATATTTGACCTGTGACAATATCGCAGGTTTTGTGTTACTTTCAAAGGGTTACAAGCCAAAATGGTTGGGAACCGCTGGTGAAAGTAGCATTTTAATATAGTAACTAGTCAGGGTGGAGCTGATTATTATTATTATTAATAATAAAAATTTATTTATTTATTTGATAGAGATAGAATAGAGAGACAAGTGTGGCAGTGGAGAGAGAGGGGATGACATGCAGCAAAGGGCCTAGGCCAGATTTCAATTCAGGCTGCAAGCAAGCACTCAACCTTGATATATATCTCCTGTGTTGACGCCTTGGAACAGCAAATTATGATTCAGCTGCTAGTGTGTATATAGGGAGGAACGTATAGGCAGAGTGTTGATGCTCATAATTTAACTCCCAGATCAACAGATCTTGAGTGAGAATACAGATCATATTTATTAATATGGATTATATGAACGTGTGGGCTAGGCATGACTTGGATTGCATATTAAGGCATAGTGAGAGATTGCTGATACCCTCGTTTGTTGATTGCTTAGCACACTTTTTTTTTTTTTTTTTAGAGCTTAACTGTTTAAATGTTTAAAATTGTTACACATTGGTCTAAAAACAAGAATTATAAAATTAGCCTGTTTGTTTTTGTTTTCTCATTCCAAACATTTGCCTTGATGCTTTTTCAGCTATACAACATGCTGATAGTCAAAGAACAGTTGCCAAGTCCCCACAATGCACAATGTGTTTTCCAGCATTTTTTGACATGGCAAAAAAATGGCTCTTATTTTCAAGTAATAATTTCCTGATATTTACTTTGCCTCTGTGAAAGGAGCAGACGGCATCAGATTCACCGTGGCTCTTCTTTGTTGCTTCATGTAATGAGGACATTGAGGAGTTATGTTGTTTGTGTTGGACATAAACAGAAGCTTGTGTCTCCACCTTGGTCTTTACAGCTTTCAGGTGGTGCAGCTCATTTTTCTTATATGTCTCCTTGTTTCTCTCACTGCTTCTCTACCTAATATTATACCAATTGTTAAATCCTCAATGGTGGCAAACCTGTTTGATTTACTGATCATGCAAGGACAGAGGAAGTAGGAGACGCAAAACAAGATGATTAACATGCATCGATTGGTGGATCAATTGGAGGGGGGCAAGCCAAGAAGGTGTGCCCTTTAGAGGAAGCTGAAGTTTTCCAAATGAGATAGGCTAGCCTCAACGAAAAGAAACTGATGATAGATGCAGGTGGGGAAGTGAAATAAGATGATAGCTTTGTTTGGCCCACCGCAGTGGCATTTGCCCTGTGAGGAACCCTATAAGCCCCTATTATTATTTTTTTTTTAGGTGAGAGCAATTTGCTTCCTTAAGGCATTGTAGCCAGTGGCCAACAACGTGTTTATATAGCTGCTCCTTTTTAAAATCCCTCACAGTCTTATTCAAGTTGAAAGTTTTTTCAGCTGCGTTGAGAGGAGTTGTTTAAATGTGAATGAGCTTGTAGTCTTGATATAATAATATATTCAGTCTTGCAATGCAGACCTTGAGCCCCTGAACTGGGATGCAGCAGCTTTGTCCTGAGGTTAGAGAACATGTCATGACCCCGATAGGAGGATCCAAGCTGATAAGACATTTCTGTCAAATGTCACTGTAAAGAATCCTCCAATCAGTCAGCTGCTGTGAAGTCACTATGTATAAATACTGATTCACAATACATTGTGTTCAGTGTCTCTGAACAAATACACCCGCACACAGGTCTCAGCACAGACTGAGATGAACACACGGTGGAATACAAATCTCTTGCCCATTTTACAGAAAAACAGCATAACACTGCAAAGCTCATTTAGGTAGCTGCTGAAAAGAACACAATTACTGCCGCCTGATTTCAATATCCAAGACCAGGTTCAAGGCTCATACATTCAGATAGAAGCACAAAACATACATTAAACGAAAATGTGGGCCTTATTTTCTTGGTTTTGACGATCATCCCAATCAATAAAATTTGAGATTGTAGTTAATTGCTGAAATCTGTGAATCCAGCAACATCGCTAAAAAGAAGTCAGATGGGGCAAGAAACAGTCAGTTAAATAATGTGTTTTAAATGATAGTTTTTAAGGTATTTTGCCTTTATTAGATAGTGACAGAAGACATAGACAGGAAATCGATATAGTTGTGTAGTATGTCTTAACCACTAGGCCACCAGGAAGCCCCCCTTTTAGAGACCAAATTCTTACTTACTTGGTAGAAAGAAATGATGAATATGATATATATATATATCTGTAGAAATGATGGCCAACACTATAGAAATAGGAAGAATATAGAAAGAAATTATCCTTTAAGTCACACAAATTTTAATATATTATTTTACAACCTCACATACAGTAATATTTGCTTGTTGTGTCAGGCTGTATAAATGTTACACATTATCAGCACAGCTAAATTGAAATGTTTAAAAGAAGTGGCTGCCTAGTTACAATCAATGGATCTTGGCCAAACAATTTATTTTGATTACTGTGATTTATATATATCAAATTCTGCTATGGCTTCATCAAACACACACTCGTTTATTAGCACCCCACTGTGAAAATAAGAGAGCTTAAATAAAAGCATGTCAATCAGTCAATGCATCTTTTTATTTTCATCAGATTACAGTCTATTTTATAGTTAATTATAATGTGACTGTGAAAGTGTAATGTCCAACAGCAGGGTAAGTCAATATCAGACTGTTTGAATAACTACTGGTGGAATGAGTATGATCAGATTCTTTTATAACAAGAATTCAGAATGCAGTTTAATACAAGGTGTAAATTAATACATATAAATCAGCTAACAGGATCAGTCAATCAAAATGTATGTCAGTTTGGGCTTTTTTTTCTGCATTAACCAACAAAGATAGGCACATTTGTATGCATCACCGTTGTAGTGATTTACAAATTACTGATGTGAAGAATGCATGTGTGGCATCTTAATCACCTTTTAATTTGGAGTGATGTTAAGTCTTATTTTTGTTGTTTTTTTGTGCTGTTTGGTCTTGAATCCATGTTTGTTTTGAGGAATGTAAGCTATTATCTGTGTGACCTTTTTAGATGCTGAATTTCAGACTGAGTGGGCAGACATAAATGATGCACTACGTAAGTGTACATCAGCCGTCTAATTGATGCTCACTCAGAATGCTGCACACAGCATTTGGTCTGAGGCGCTGGTTTAAAACTGTTGAGGGATTTCCTTCACTTTATTATGTGATATTAGATATTCATGTGAAACGGATGCATCTAACACCCATAAAATGGGCATCTACTAACGGGAAACTATAAAGAACATATAGCCACTCCCAGATTACCAAATGAATATGATCAATGCCTGAGATGTAATTCAACATATCTTGTAAGCTGGCATAGTCCCATTTGTGCAATAAAATATAAAACAATAAAATATGTCATGTATCTCCAGATTGCCTCAGTGAGTTGATCAAATGAAAATGTTTTAGTGAGCATTAACACAAACTATCTCTTGCTAACTAGCATAGGAATGATGGATTATATTGATCTGACAGCCTGATCTATCGTCCATTCCTGTAATTTGTCCATATTTTTGTCCTCAGTTGACAATAATGTGGATGGATGTTTAATATTTAATATGCAGGAGAGGAGTAATGTAGCCACCGGCCAAACCTCTTTCCTCTTCCTGTGCTGCTGCTGACTTGGCAGGATGTCCTCAGCCACTTAGCCACTCATTTACCACTAAACAGCTATTGGGGCCCATTTCTTTCAAAGGATACAAACACAGTGGTCAAATTCACAATCATACATTTAAAATTGACCAGATGGGGAGAAAGAAATACAATAGCGCACACCAACACTTTTAATTTATACAATGCAGCCTTGCTCAACTGAACACCAAAATACTCCAGCAGATGTTGGATTTAAAGCAACACATTTGCAAGATATTTTTGGATATTATCAGTTATTGGTGTAATGTTTTTTGACACTGTAATGGCAGGTAATTGTTTCTCCCTACATTTAATCTTTCTATTATTCCTTTTATTATTATTAGTAGTAGTGGTTGTGGTGGTGGTGGTGGTAGTAGTAGCAGTAGTAGTGGTGTTTATGTCTTTTATTTAGTGTTTGTCTTTTGTTTATGTCTTTTTACATGTGTGTGTGTGTGTGTGTGTTATACCTTAATCTTTTCTCTCAATATTAACCATTTCTTATTTTTATACTATTAGTCTGTTCACATAAGTAGGGTTTAGCGCAGAGCTGTGAGATTGTTTAGTGTTTTTCCCCTCATGTTGTTCCTCTCCTCTCCTTGGATGTTCATTCAAGGCCAGGAGAGGATCTCTGTTCCCCAAAACCTAGCTTAGGCAGCAGGTAGTTCTTCTCTGTTTCTTCTCTTTTATTAATAAATTCTTCAAAGACAACAGTTTGTTGTAACTCAATTATTTGCTCAATCCCTCACCAGCCATTGAACCAGCTAAAGACATGTTTGTAGAAAAAGGCGAGCAGACTTGCAATAAGGCGTGCAGCCCTGTCCAGAGGAAAGAAAAGTAAAAAAAAATATAAATATGCTATTCAGATTGGTAGCCTTGAAGACAAGAACTGAGGCCAAGGAAAACTCAGAACTGACTAGATAAAGTAAGATCAGAAGGAAACTGATAAAAGAGTCAGTTAACAAATTAACTGATTATATCTTCTTTAACCGAGGTACACAAGTCTAGCTAGTCTATCTAGCTGATCCAGTCCTGGACTCCACTCCTCCTCCTCCTCCTCCTCCAGTATTCTCCAGTCTCAGATCCAGCCCAGTAAGACTATGCTGTAGGAATGTATGCAAATGGACAGAGCTGGAGGGGGCGGGACAGACGCTAGTGACAGGATCCAACCAGAAAACACACTGGGTGAGTTACAACCTCTCAAAGACAAACTAAAATCCTAAACACATACTAAAATGAATACCATATTAAGATATTAGTAAGTAATACTAAATTTTAACAGCCTACATTTCCAATGGATACTGACCACAAAGGGTTTGGGAAATTATCAGGGTTGTTTACTGTTAATTTGTTCAAACCTAGCAGGTGACATTATTGCTACAGCGTCAAGAAGAGGGGCAGATATTGTATATATGGTACTATGTGGTATGTGATATTCCAATTTTGATGAAATATGACAAAACACTCATTTTGGTAATCAGAGCACTGGGAATGGGGAGAGAGGGTGACCTCTAAGGCACGGCAAACACAAAAGACCAGCAAGGATGGTGACGCAAACAAGCTTGTTTTGACGCTCATTGCTGTGGTTCTGAGTACCAGTGAACTAGTTCCAATAACATCTTTTCCACACACCATGGGTAGACATTCAACAGTGACCTCATGTCTGAGGTGCTAACTGAATGAGAGTTTATAGCTGTAGGTTTCACAAAGTCTAATTTGATTCGGATGATTTTAAGATTCTAAAATGATATCTACTAAACAAGAAGCGCTTTAATGTATTAAACATGTTTGTTTATTTGTTTCTGAATTCATGGTTATAGGCTGGAGTCACCATCCTCAATGATGACCCTACTGCCCATTCGCACAGCTTTCCATGAAAGGAAAACCTGTGGGGAAGGCCAACCAATAGAGCACAGAGTGGTAGAGTATTATAGAGCAACTAGCAGTAAATGTAGCAGTGCAGGTCTCAAATAATCATACAAAAACTGTTATTGATTACATCAAATGCCACTCATTTCTCTGTTGGTGATTCGGCAAAGGCCTGTTTAAAATTTTACATTGATGTTCTGCAGTCCATCACAAGAAGCATGCTGAGAAGACCATTGTTTGCTAAAGCGGTTAGCCCACAATGGCCATACACAAGGCCAGTCTGTCTCAATTGCAGTTCGAACAGACAGGATAAACCTGGGACATGTGATCACAGTGAGAGTACATCTCTCCCTCCCACTGCGTACAAGCCTTTTCCATCTATTCCAAAACCAATCACCATAAAGAGGTGATGATAATTTTGTAGACAAAGGATCCTAATTACTAAGAAAGGTCAAAAGAGAGGGAAATCTCTCTGTGCACTTGACCGACTTGAAACAGACGAAACTGAGATGACAGATCCTCACTGACTGAAAAGGCTCTCCACAGTCCGCCATACTTGGGGACTGCTAAGACCTGACCTCAGACCTTTGTTTTTACTTAGGTGTTTGACCAAAAGACAATTACATGATCTGTTCTGACACTACATCTTGGGGGGAAACCAGATGCCTGGTGCTTTGTTGTCCTGTTGCTTGTTGTTTCTGTTGCTGATTCTATACTGAACAAGATATTTTTGTCTGTTTGCACCCATTTGCTGCCATTTAATGATAAAATAGTATGCACACTAACAGATTCCCACAGGAGAAGCCAGAACGGATGCTACCAGAGTATTCCATGTTGTTGAATGTTATTATTTAACCCTTTCCAGAAGGGTCCAGAAGGTTGCAAAAGGGGGGAGGCTGAATAAAGACTGAATTACTGAACAGATTTCAATAACATTCGTGAAAAAATGTTTTAATGCTTTGAACTGTTCTTTTAACTGTTTGATATAGCCTACAGAGTGAATGGATGATTAACAAGGGTTTACTCTAATATCTTATAAATAATAAGCTCCAAGGGATACAATAACTACGATTTAGACGTGTGAGTTTAAATCTGTTTTTGATGCTAGACTTAACAGCCGCTCAGGGTCAGAAATCGAAGGTAAACTGTCTGTGTCATGGGACACTTTGAACTCCAAGGTTAAAACTCATTCCGAGAGGGTGAGACTGATTTAGGACATGCTACTGTCTGGGCAGAGCTATCTTAGAGAGATTGTGGAGCAAACAACTGCAGACCAACTCAAAATCTCATGCTGTAGTAATCGGTGTCTTTTTGTGATCTTATGATGGATTGAACTAATACCATGGGAATAAATGAAATACTGTTTAGTAATTGTTGGCATGTTAAGTAAATAGGTTAAAATTTTCCATAAACAGGAGGCCAGAGCAGTGGCCAAAGCCCTAAAAAGCCTAATAAATTAAATTCTTCTGTTTCTTCCTGGGTGATCCTATCAGCAACTTACAGAGTGCTGGTGCTGTAAAATTGTAACGCTATAATAAAATATTTTGGTGAAGCAATACTAGTAGCCAGAAGAATTGACGCACATATAGGCATAGGCACATAACACTCAGCTGTTCTGAGTTTAGTTTTGGATTATGTTTGAGTTGTATATTTTCCCTGTGTGTTTCTGGTTTTTGCCATTGTTTCATGTGTCTTTCTATTTGCCTCTGTTTCTCTCGTTCCTTGTCCTTAGTTATTTAAATCTTGTCTCTTATCTTAGGTCTTAGTCCTGCCTTCTGTTCTCCCCCTGCTGTCTCTCTGCCTGCCTGTGTCTCATTAGTCCAGATCCCCCTCACCTGTGTTTCTCCCGCCCCGCTTGTTAGTCCCTGTATATGCCTGCTTGTGTCTTCAGTTGTGGTCACGTCCTCGTCATCTGAGATTGAGTGTTCCGCTTTGCTTTGTTCTGTGTTTTTGGATCACCCTGTGTTCCGTGGATTTACTCTTTGTTGGATTTATCTATGTTCTGGATTCTGCTTTGTTTGGACTTTTTGCCACTAGCTTCAATGTAAGCCTGTTTGTTTATTTGAATAAACTTTATTTTGAACTGCATCCTCCTCTCGCGTTGCCATTGTCTGCAATTGGTTCCGCACTCCTCAGTTCCCTGCCGTGAGGGTGGGGAGAAGAAAGAAGAAGACAGCCAAACGCCACACTACACGTAGCAGTGAAATACAGTATGACCAACAAGGGATCAATGATGGTCCACATGCCCGTGACACCCTTTTCCGGGTGCTAGGGTGGGAGTGGTTGGGTCTCAGGGGTTTAGTGTTGTTTTTGACCAAGGGGGTAAGCCACAGTTGAAACAGTGAAGCCAACCAAAGCCTGCATGGATGGTTCCATGTAGGTCCAAAAATGACGTCAAAACCCCATGATCCCAAAGCGAGAAGTTACACCACTGAGCTTCTCACCGGGGGAGAACGCCTGATACAGAGTGCTGAACAATTCTGTGCGCGTACTGTAAATTCTAGTTGCTATGCATGCATGACCGAGAAGCTACGCTCTAAGCAGTTGCAAGTTGCGCGGAACGCTCATATGTAGTTTCCAATTTTATATCTTCCCCACTCTCCAACGCCCGCCATACCCCGACCGGGGCGTGGGACTTCATGCTCACAAGCGTCTACAAAATCGACACGGCCCTGTTAGAAACTTATGCTAAATATCAACTTCTCCCAGACATGAGAAATGCAAATCCTTAAAACAGCCATTCAGACCATGAATTAAAATAGCTAATTCCAAGTACCCCAGACCAGATGTGGGTAATTCCCTGGAGTGTGTTCACACACCTATGATTCTCTAGTAGCCAATTAAGTTAGCTGTACACGGGTTGTCTTAACAAATACATTGTTATGCAAAGATTGTTTGACATTAACATATCACACTCACAGAAACAAAACGCTCCATCACAGAAAACATGTCAACTTAACGTGTACATAGATGCCATTGTGGTTCCCGGTGATGTTTTTAAATGAATTCAAAGCTAGAAATCAGATTACAGCTGGTTTTAAATCAAGTCTCTGTTGATGTTGTTGTCCGATTAACAAGAATGACAGCAACAGTAAACAGTAAAATCACGTGACAGTTTTCGAGTAGCCTGTGCAATAGCCATGCTGTCTGATCAGCTTCTTGATATGCCACACCTGTGAGGTGGATGGATTATCTCGGCAAAGGAGAAGTGCTCACTAACACGGATTTTGACTGATTTGTGAAACATAATTGAGAGAAATAGGCATTGTTTGTACACAGAGAAAGTCTTAGATATTTGAGTTCAGCTCATGATGAATGGGGGCAAAAACAAAAGTGTTGAGTTTATAATTTTGTTCAGTGTAGTTACCACACCTTAAGTAAGTTATGAATATGTGATGCATGATATTGATAGCCAAGGTTCTCTTCCAGGATGAGTACAAATATGTTTAATCCCCTGCTTGTTCAAAACTTAACAATGTCTATGATCTGCAAAATTAGCTACAGCTAATTTTCTATTGTTAATTTTCTGTACTTGGATGTCCATATATGGCCAGAGAGAGGATTGTAATGGCAGAACATTTTTATTATTCCTTTTAGTAGTAGTCGTAGTCGTAGTGGTGTTTGTCTTATAGATAGAGAGAGCGAGAAAGATATAATCAGAATCAGCTTTCATTGCTAGGTATGTGTACACATACGAGGAATTTGACTCAGGATTGTACATTGCTCACAATTTGCTTACTCATACAAAAATACAAAATCATAAAAATAAAATAAAAACAGACGCAGACTTCAGTGTAGACAACACAAATAAACACACTACAATATAGACATATTGACAAATAGTGCAGTGAGCAGAGTGCAAAGGATGCAGGAGTATGTACATGTCAGAGGTGGAGAGAGAGAGCTGTGAGAATGTTTAGCGTTTTTTTTCTCTCATACTGTTGCTCTCCTTGAATGTTCATTCAAGGCCAGGAGAGGATCTCTGTTCCCCAAAACATAGAAACCTAGACAAGAGAAAATCTTACTTCTCAGAAACAAGGTTGAAATAAGCTCATTTAAAACTCACAACCATAACACAAACTTATGGTTAAACCTTTTGTCTCCTCTTCTGGCAGTGAGAGTAACTACAAAAACACTGTCGACACATGCTTATGATGTAGGCCTATGCCTACTACAATCATAATAACCAAAATAAACAATAAACAAGTCTTTATAATAACCATTCTATCCAGCAATAGCAGATTGTGGAGTTCTCTACATAGCTCTGGATTGCTCCCCTCTTCATCTCTGGCAAACCAATCATTGCTGGTTGACTTAAAACACATCACTACCGGTGCGCCAGGGTGGGAATATTGCCACAAACACCAGATTTAAAAACTATGGACAGATTAACCTGGCGGTGGTGGGCTTAATCAGCATTGTGTGAACTAGTTTGGTAAGGGCTTCAAATAATGTAAGTTCATTTATATATATATAATATAAAAGTTCTTCACAGCTTAAATGAAGATTAAATAACATTATTTTAAGATAACTCTATGCAGTTGCATTTTCTTCTGGGAATTTATTTATGTATTTACAAAGGGAAATCATCGAACGAAAATGCTCATTATTTTAAATACTCCAGTCTTTCTGTTGCTTTGCCT
Source organism: Micropterus salmoides (assembly GCF_014851395.1). Taxonomy (NCBI): domain Eukaryota; kingdom Metazoa; phylum Chordata; class Actinopteri; order Centrarchiformes; family Centrarchidae; genus Micropterus; species Micropterus salmoides. The sequence goes on along the minus strand of NW_024041262.1, from coordinate 22,295,111 downwards.
CTTTCTGAGATTCTTCCTCTCTGCCTTTACACACACACACAGAATACCTGTAGACACAAGCTTAACCTGATATCTGACAAGGGTCACTGTGACATTAAGCAATAAAAACCAAGGCTTCTATGTGGAACTGAAGATCAGTGAAGCTTTGATTTTCTCACGTTGCCCTCTCTGGAATCATCCGTAGAGCCTGTAGTGCCAACAAAACCAATAAAAGGCAGCTGGAAATATCATTTTGGGCTTTGCTCAGGAAAGAACAGATACTGAAGACGAGAAGAGAATAACACCGCCTTTAATGAATTGTCAGATTTTTTATTCTGCAGCGGCAGCGTGGGAGCTTAGGAGTAAAATGTCTTTGATTTTGGATCAACTGACATTTTCTATAGCATTGTCTGTTTTGCACAGCACATGCATACAAATGTACATTTTCTTAACAACACAGACGCACCAAAAACTGTCTATTAGGAAGCCACTGTTAAAACTAGGGGAATATTTACTAAGGATTTGCAGACCTTTTAAGGCTCTAAACAGTCCATGTTTGCCTGTATAGGCTAAAGGACTGCAGAGAAGTTTTACTTTAGTGAAATACACTGAACAAAATTATAAATGCAACACTTGTTTTTGTCCCCATTCATCATGAGCTGAACTCAAAGATCTAAGACTTTCTCTGTGTACACAAAAGGCCTATTTCTCTCAATTATTGTTCACAAATCTGTCAAAATCTGTTTTAGTGAGCACTTCTCCTTTGCCGAGATAATCCACCTCACAGGTGTGGCATATCAAGATGCTTATCAGACAGCATGGGTATTGCACATCTGTGCCTTAGGCTGGCCACAATAAAAGGCCACTCTAAAATGTGCAGTTTCACTTTATGGGGATGTCTTGGGAGGTCCGGAAAACAGTCAGTATCTGGTGTGACCACTATTTGCCTCACGCAGTGCAACACATCTGCTTCGCACAGTGTTGATCAGGTTGTTGATTGTGGCCTGTGAAATGTTGGTCCACTCCTCTTCAATGGCTGTGCGAAGTTGCTGGATATTTGCAGGACCTGGAATACGCTGTCATATACGCCGATCCAGAGCATCCCTAACATGCTCAATGAGTGACATGTCAGGTGAGAATTCTGGCCATGCAAGAACTGGGATGATTTCAACTTCCAGGAATTGTCTACAGATCCTTGCAACATGGGGCCGTGCATTATCAATCTGCAACTTGAGGTGATGGTTGTGGATGAATGGCACAACAATGGGCCTCAGGATCTTGTCACGGTATCTCTGTCCATTGAATGCCATCAACAAAATGCATCTGTGTTTGTTGTCCATAAGACACATGCCTGCCCATACCATAACCCCACCGCCACCATGGGCCACCTGATCCACAACACTGACATCAGCAAACCGCTCACCCACACGACGCCATACACGCTGTCTGCCATCTGCCCTGTACAGTGTAAACCAGGATTCATCCGTGAAGAAAACACCTCTCCAAATCCATTGAATGTGAGTATTTGTCCAGTTACGATGACAAACTGCAGTTAGTTCGAGACCCCGATGAGGACAACAAGCATGGAGATGAGGTTCCCTGAGACGGTTCCTGACAGTTTGTGCAGACATGCTTTGGTTATGCAAACCGACTGTTGCAGCAGCTGTCCGCGTGGCTGGTCTCAGGCGATCTTGGAGATGAAGATGCTGGATGTGGAGGTTCTGGGCTGGTGCGGTTACATGTGGTAGGCGGTTATGAGGCCGGTTGGATTTACTGCCAAATTCTCTGAAACGACTTTGGAGACGGCTTATGGTAGAGAAATTAATGTTCAATTCACAGGCAACAGCTCTGGGGGACGTCCCTTCAGTCAGCCAATTGCATGCTCCCTCAAAACTTGCATCATCTGTGGCATTGTGCTGTGTGATGGAACTGCACATTTTCGAGTGGCCTTTTATTGTGGCCAGCCGAAGGCACACCTGTGTAGTACCCATGCTGTCTGATCAGCCACACCTATGCCACACCTGTGAGGTGGATGGATTATCTCGGGCAAAGGAGAAGTGCTCACTAAAACAGATTTTGACAGATTTGTGAACAATAATTGAGAGAAATAGGCCTTTTGTGTACACAGAGAAAGTCTTAGATCTTTGAGTTCAGCTCACGATTAATGGGGGACAAAAACAAGTGTTGCGTTTATAATTTTGTTCAGTGTATTTCACTTAAGTAAAACTTCTCTGCATTCCTTTAGCAAATACAGGCAAACATGTTTAGAGCCTTAAAAGGACTGCATATCCTTAGTAAATATTCCCCTAGTTTTAACAGTGCCTTCCTAGTTTTTGATGCGTGTGTGTGTGCATCTGCTTTTTGTGTGTTGTTAAGAAAATGGACATTTGTATGCATGTGCTGTGCAAAATAGACAATGCTCATACAGTATGTATTTTAAAATGTTGTTTAGAAGTGAAAAGGGCACACCAGTACATTGAGCTAAATCGAATGCCAACATGCTAACGTGCTCACTGTGTAAGTATAATTTCTGTCTTTTTAATCATTAGACTTTAGCATATATGCATGCTAACACTTGCTAATTAGCCCTTAACCCAAACACAGCAGAGGGTGATGGAAATTAGAAAAAATTATAAAGTTATTGCAATATATCCTGAGGGGAACATGAATATCTGAACCAAATTTTATAATGAGCCATCCAACAGCTGTCAAAACATTTCACTCAAAACCACAAATTGTGTTGTTATGGAGTTGGAGGACAGTTATTCCTCAAAGTCAGTAGGATTCATCCTCTGGGCATCATGAATGTCTGTATAGAGGGAATGGAAATTAATTCAAATAACCACCCATTGATTTATCATTGACCTGTGGCATGGGAAACTGTGTCCTAAATTTAAAAAGCAACATAATACCTGCTGAAAATCTTGTTTTTGTTGACCTGCAGTTTCTACACTTCTCAGTGATGGTGAAGTGTAGACTTGAGTGCCACTGCTGAATGTGGTTACAAGTGCAACAAAGCACACTTTTGATTTGTATTTTTCCTGACTTCTGATTGTCAACAGGTCCAGTCTATTGTGATGTGATTTAAGCAGCCAATTAAATATTTATTTTGTATTGCTTTGTTTTTATCAGTTTAAAGCACTAATCTATATATTTTTTGAAACTTTTTAACTAGTTGTTCCTCTCCAGTGTAGCATTCCTCTTGCAGAAATGCACATTTGTTGTCCCAAAAGTGTCTTCTCTTTGAACAATATTACAATATTTCACATTGAGCAGCAAAAATAATATGTTTCCCTCCATTGTATTCCAAACATGCACAACACCACATATCTTTAACAGCCCAGCTTCAGGTCTTATTTCACTGCACTTAATGCAAATCAAATGAACTGTTGCAAGGCTCATTCACATGTGTAGTCTTAGTAAGTACCCAACTAAATCTGAAAGTTGAACCTCTGACGGTAATCTAATCTGCAGCAAAAATCTTCCTATGTGTCTCCTTATTGTCTAACCATGCAGCCTTAACTGCTGCTTTTTGTTTCACCTTCTCTCTCCCTCTGTTTCTTTCTCTCTTTTTCTTAAAGATGACTTACACTTGGTAATTATGAGCTACAGGGATGCTCTCACTTTTTCCTCTTATCACTTACTAGACCTGTTCCATAGCGGTGGGCCTGCATGCTACCAGCCTTTTAAAATGCATTAAGACAGAAAGCTGGCAAGAAAGAGAAAAGGAGAGATATGAGGGAGGTGAATTTATAGTACATGTGAGGGGAACTTTTTTTTCATTGACAGTCTGACATTTCATTGGTGTGATTGGAGAGAGATGCAGCAGAAAGGGTTAGGATACAAGCCAGGAATGGAAGCTTTAGACAGTGTGTGTGATGGAGACTCAAGCTGTGCCAAGAGTCTGCAGCACTGCTGGTAAAGAGAAACATTCACAGCATATGCAACATACTGTATATATATTCATCTGTAATGGAAACAGAAAGTAGACAAAAACCTTTCCTGGAGTTCAGTGTTGGGTCATATGATGATGTATAACTTTGGTGGAGAGTTCTCCATGTTAGCAGTCCATTTAACATCTATTAGGCCATTTTGGTTAATGTTACAAATTAATGAGCATGACATGATTTTTTTTTTGCCATTTAATTTACTGGATTAGACAAAACAGACTCCCATGTGGTTATTTTATCTATTAAGTTTAAACAATTAACAAATCACAATTTATCTATATGTCAATATTATTTTTACCCACACTATGAAAGATATTTCCATATTGATCACACAGTTTATCATCCAACAAAAATGAGAATTTTTATAAAATCCAACTATTCCTTTTAAGAAACATATAATTAGATATTAATTGCAAGCCTAGGTATATCAAAGATTTAAAATGGGAACTTTTATTTTGGAAGGTTAAGATTAAGTGAACTCTGCAGGTTTGGGTTCAGTGAAAAAAGCGAAACGCTTGAGTGAGCAAAAAGGGGTTGACTGTGCCACATTGTGCACAGGCGTGACCTGTTAACACACTGGGCCCTGCTCTGAGTGGCTGATCCTTTATTTCTCAGGGTAGCCCCCACGGGGGGCAGTCCTCAGAGGACAATTCAATGTCATCAAATCTGAAAATGGCAGGAAAGACCATACTGTACAGAACAAATTGGAATTTAATCAGTGCAACAACAATTTGATTTCTAGTGTAATCCCTGTGGTTTCTTTATTAAACAATATGCCATGTAAAAAGGTTATGCAAATATGGCTATGTTGTCCTCTACTGTGTACATTCTGGGAGGCATAAAAAATAGGGGGGGGTACTGCTTGCCTTTGTGCTGTAGAGTTCTTGCGTTTGGCATTCACCACTACTATATGCTTATTTTTACCCAAAGCGTTCATTACATAGTGTATTTGATGATAATAAATTAAATCTCAGATGGAATTGCTGAGAGCTGAACAAGGGAACACTTCCCAACAACAAAGAAATTTGGTTTGGCAGCAGCACACATAAAAAAATAGAGCTCACAATCTTCCTGCTCGCATACCTCTAGAGCTTTTCCACCTCTGCTTTCAGTGTCTTGTTTTCTCAGACTTGTGTGGAATAAGAGACATATGGGGAGAAATGGGTGCATGGCAAACCTAGCGATGGAGCAACACAGAGGCTGTGTTTGCTTTGGATTCAGGTTGTAGATGAGGCTTATGACAGCACTGCTTCCAGACATGTGATATGACAAGGCATCGTATGACTTCCAGGCTACATAAATGGCAGACGAATTCAGGGGAGGAGAGGAGGAGTGGTTAAAGTTGGCTTGCATGGTCTTTGTGATGTCCGGATGTGTTTTGATGTGAGTTTGAAGCTTTTGTTGTACTTTGCCATCTTTTTCGTCACTCTACATTGTATCTCATAATCTCCCCAAAAATGACATTATGACAGTTTTCTTTCCACCAAAAACAAGAATGTGGTCTTGTTGAGAAGGAAATTCATCTGTGAATCTTTGCGTAATAGTTGGTGCTGAAAGCTTGGAGTATTAGGGCGTACTCACACTTGGCCCAGTTGCCTTGTACCCAACCTGGAAGCATCCAGTCTGATACGTGAAGCCAATGCGGAAGTCGCTTAAACCTCCATTCTGTCAAACAGCCAGCAGGGGGCGATTCGTCTGGTTGCAAAAAGAAGTCCGGCTCCATTAGAAGTAATGGTAAAATGACCCTTTTTCTCTCCTGATTTATTACCTCAGTAAACACTATGGTCTCAATCACTAGTTTCATTTTCATGTCTTCTTCAATATAACATGATGGTCATTTAGTAAATTATGGTCCCATTTAGAGGAAAATAGACCATAAAGCAGATCCAAAGAAGTCAAGGGCAACTGGACTTGGTTGAAGATACTACAAGAGACTTCTTCAGTTCTGACTGACTTGTAGGGAAACTCAGCTATTTAACCTCAGTGGGGTCATTTGCCAGGATTGTCGATACCGCTGGTTCGTTAGTGCTCCTGGCTGTTGTAATGACAGTCGTTATGGTCATTAGAACCACCGGAGGCCAAGTCTGAATGACCATCATTGGCATCTTGCAACGATTGTCATTGTGTGCACACTAGTGTAGCCTGTAGTGTAATTGAATGACAGACTGTCAACTGTCAACATTGATAGATGCGTTGTACCGAACAAGGAATAATGCTTTCAGCTGCAGAGAATACTTTTCAATCAAGGTCACTCCAGTGTATACTAACCCGTCTGTCCTAGAGGTCTTTTATGTTCAACTCCCAGGTCCTCAGCAATCACTAAGCCAGCAGATCTCACATTATCTTCAACACAATGGCTCGTCTCAGTGAGTGAGAGACAGCCATTAAAGTAACATAACAGCTTCATCAATTTGTTGAGAGCTCAGGCTTTCTTGGAGAAATAAGGTAATTGTGTTGGAGCCTTCTGTTATGGTGTTTACACGTGTGCGTTTGTGATGGGAGAGATTAAAAGCAGTGATGATTGGAGCTCGCAGCAGATCTTTTTGCAAGATTTCTGTTCTTCCCTCTCGTCAGACAATATAAGGTGAAAAGATTAAAAGAGTTCTGGTTAATCAGTCGGCTGTAGATCAGTTGGTAGAGTAGGTTGGTTGATCGATCATCCTGTTTTTTCCTTGAGAAAAACACTGAACCCCAATTTGCTCCCAATGTATGTTTATGTGAAAAATTGATGTTGTTTTGGATAAAAGCATCTTGACAAATGAATGTAATGTACCAGGAAGGGTACTGTTTCTTTGCTGAGCTCCAGGACTCTGGCGATGATGCGACTCCATAACAAACAGAAATCAATGCAGATTGACCGTTGTTTTCATGAGACTGGCTTGATAGTTGACCGTTTCTTTTCACTGTGAAGTGGATTCTACAAAACCAAAAATGAAGTGTCACAATCACAAAGTCACAAAGACAATGATATTATTAGTGATGGGTCATTATGAAATCATGCCAATTTTGTATGAGGACAAATTTTGTTGTGTTCTGTGTTAGTTGAGTTAATTTCAAAGCGGAATAATTAACACAAATTATAAAATACATCCAGACACAGGAGCAGATATTTTAATGGAAATTTTAATGAAAACATCTTCTGCAATGTCCCTACTTAGTTTTAACAATAAAAAAACAACACTCAGTCTGTTTTAATGTTTTTGTCCCCAAGCAATTGTCACAAAAGCAGCTAAACGCTCAATAGAAATTATTTTGGCAATTAAGTTCCATTGGGGAAACATCTGGTTCCACTTTGCATGTCCTTAAGTTCTTTCAAGTAATTCTGTTCACAGTTAATCATCTATACTTTGTTTATTGCTACTACAGAGTAAGAAAGTTTATTGTACTGCAAAAAAGTAACTCAATGCATTTACTAAGTGCTGTACTGGGTTCTTTACTTGTTGCTTTTAAATAGCAGCAGATAAGGAAAGCTTTTAGTAAAAACTGGGATTTAAGCAGATCTTTTATTTATTTCTATTGAGACATCATGTTTTTTGTTTTGTTATTTATTTACATATTATTATGTTATAAGACATTATAACATATTTGCATGTTTTATGTGTGGAATGTTTGTGTCTTTTTTAAGGCTGCAGTACAGGTAAAAGCCCAAATGAGATTGTCTGCTTCATCGACAATATAGTTAATCTTGAATCCTGAGTCTTGAAGTACAGCTTTGAGGTACTTTATTTTCCATTTTATGCCATTTGATACTTTACTACAGGACATTAAATTTCAGAGGAAAATCTTGTACTTTGACTCCCCAATACAGGACTCTAATCTTTAACTGAGCATTTTATCATGCTCCTTTTCACTTCAGTACCGAATATGAAAACTTCCTCCACCCCTGTGTAATGCTATGGCAGGTAAATAAACTCCTTACAGTACTCGCTAACCTGGTGAAGACCAAAGAGACAAAGCTTCACCTACCAGAAAAAAAACTTAAACCAACAATTGGTAAAAACTTCACCAACAATTCACATTTTTCAGGGACAAAAGACCATGAAATCTGTAAGTTTTATTTAAACAGTTTGATGGCGTATTATAACCACTCTTGGGGGTAAACAAATCTCACTTTTGTTGTTTGATGTTATTTATTAAGGAGTAATTTTGAGAGAATTTCTTTTTAGAAAAAACATGTTTCTAGAAGACCTTAATGAGAAAATGTAAATGTACAGTATAAGTTACAGTAAATGAATCAAGACTTTTTGAGGGAAAAGCCATGGGAATAAAGTTATAATATTTTAGAAAAAATTTTTATCTTTTGAGGGTGGCGCGGTGGTGCCTCATAGCAAGAAGGTCGTGGGTTCAAACCCCGGTTGCCCCGGCCTTTCTGTATGGAGTTTTCATGTTTTCCCCGTGTCCGCGTTCTCTCCAGGTGCTCCGGCTTCCTCCCACTATCCAAAGACATGCAGGCTAGGTTAATTGGTGTCTCCAAAAATTGTCCTTAGGTGTGGATGTGTGTGTGAGTGGTTGCAGGCTGTAATGGACTGGCGACCTGTCCAGGGTGTACCCCGCCTTTTGCCCGATGTCCGCTGGGTTTGGCTCCAGCCCCCCGCGACACTGTACGCAGGATAAGCGGTTGACGATGGATGGATGTTATCTTTTGAGAATATGTTAGCATTGCCTGACTGCTACACAGAAAACTATAGTACAAATTTTCCTTGCAAAATGTGTTTTTCCAAATACATTTTAAAACAAATTTCTCATTAATCATTTTATTCTCATGACATTATCAATGTTTTACTCTAAATATTTCTTCTTTTAAATGTGTGTACTCCCAACATTGTATCACTGCGTCAGCTCGCAGGTTAACAAGTACAAGCTTAATCATCCCTAATACCAGAAGTTGTGACTTGTCATCCTCAGAAATCATCAACAACCCTGCGTAATTAGATTTTTGAAACCATGAATCCATGAAGACAAACATCTTAAGGATTTAAACAGATTCCCCACTGGAGTGAGCCCATAGGCCTGCAGTGCATAAACATGCGCACAAGGGCGGCCTAGGACTAAAATGGGAGGGTTTTTCTGATTAATTTCCCTGCTGCTGTGAATACGGAGGCAGGAGATCTTTTTTTGGAGGACATGTACTCATTTTGTTCTCCTTTGCCATGAATATTGAGCAGGACTTATCAGCCTCCTTGCTGTGGTAAATCCTCTGCACCTGCAGTGCCAGGCTCCAAGAGACTTTGGTGGAGCAAATCTTTGATCCTCTGTGCCGTCAAATCAGCGCAGCCAGCAACCTTGTTTTTAGTAATGTTGGTATGAATATGATCAGTGATTTACATTTACTGCATAGAATGTGTGTACCTGAGGGGGCATTTTTGTCTCTGTGTACCGTCTGTGCTTTGAATATGTAAACAGTAAACACTCACCACAGAGAGCTGCGCTTAAACATGTATTATAGTGCGCTGGCTGGATCTGCAAACTTAGTGTGCCTCATTATCAACCTGTTAAATGTTGTCATGTTAATTAATTGGTTTAATTGGAAAATAATTCCCATCACCCATCCCAGAGCCTAAGGTGACACCTTGTAATGTCTTGTTTGTCTGACCAAAAGTCCAAAATCCAAAGATATTCAATTTACGATGATGTAAATCAGAGAAAAGCAGCAAATTCAAGAAAATACGTTAAATCCTGTCTTGCTCCAGGGTTCACTTTCAGTGTGATTGAAGACTTTTTTGTGTTTACTTTGGTTTATGAGCCAAATACATGCAAAACTATTGATGCTCTATTGACAGAAACAAACCACCAGATCAATTGTCAAAATTGATCTGTGAGTTCCAGCACATACTATGGCCTGTGTTTGCACACCTTAAAATCAGCTTCTAATGAAGTAAAAAGTTTTGTGTGTTCCAGGGCAAAGGTTGTGTTAGACTTTATCGCACATCATTTTGACAGGCAGAGTTGTAAAAACATCAATCTATTATTATCTCTATGCAGTTTTTCCTGCATAGAGAATTACAAGCTAGCCGCCTCCATCAAATTTTATCCCGCTCTTGACAAAACTCTTACAGGTGTTTTCATGGTAAACACTATTTAATAGCAAGCATTGCACTTGCTGATGTGGTATCTTAATCAGCACAGTGCACCGGGCAAGATGCTGATATAGCCAATTTAATAACATTTCACTTTCAAAATGATTCTATCACAATAACATTTAATATACAGAACTTATAGTTTATGCATTTATAAGGACTTGGAAAGAAAAGATAAACAGAGACACTTTTCATGTCACCACATGAAGCAGATGAATGATTTTTACCTCCCTGCTGCCACTTGCTTTCCCCATCACATTAGCTGCTGCTGGCTGATAAATGTTAGCAATATTACTTGCTTGTCTTTCACCCTCCACCGCATCAATCCCTCTTTTTTCACCTTGTTTATCAACCACACCACAATTATTGGGTGGTGACAGTTTGCAATGGCTAGGCTATGTAGAGATACAACCTACCAATTTGATGGTTAAAGCCAGCTATACAAAGGTCATGCATGTGAGATCAAAGACAAGGCTCCTAGACAAAAGCTGATTAATATGCACACTCAACAGCAACTGGACAGGTGGTCTACTACAGGTGGTCTACATGTGGTTATTGACAGTGTTGCATGTGAATCACTTAAAAGGATAGCTCGGGATTTTTGAAGTGGGTCTGAATCAGAATCAGAATCCGCTTTACACACATACGGGGAATTCGACTCAGGATTGTACATTGCTCACGATGTGCTTACTTGTACAAAAATGAGGTTCTTATCCCTAATCAGTGTATTATCTGCAGTAGATGGCCAATGTCTTCCCAGTTTGGAGAAGCAGAGAGTTGTACTGGCATAGAAGCTAAACAATGTACTACTGTGGACAAGGTTGGGGGGCTAGAAGAGGAAGAGAGACAGCGCACCAGACATGCAGTCATGTGCCCGGTTGTGCTTGTGCCTCGAAGAAGTTCAAATCATTCATCACCATTGATGAATAAAGTATATCTTCTTTGAACCACTGTTACAGCCCATGTGACTTCTTATTTGGGCTGTCCTTTTTTGTTTCTGATTATCACCTGCTGCTCCCTAGCTATATAAGCTGGTGGATTCAGTCACGCTGGCTCTTTCTCCCTGGGCATATGGTTTGTTGTGAGGGTAAGGTTTTCTTTCAGTTTTGTTGCTTTGTTCATTACAGTTCACTGTACACACACTCAACACACTACTGATGTTACTGATTTACATACTTTATATCTTTATCTGTTTATATTTTGATAAATAAATCTTTAGTTACAAATTGCATGGTGTCCTCTTCTCTTTGTCCTCCATTTGAGCTGGGCTGTAACACCACACAAAGAATATTATATTGTTTTGAAACACTCGGAATAGACCCACAAGGAACCGCAATTCTTGGTGGGCATGCACGATTTGGCACAAGACTGGTGAATGGCAGGCAAGTAGAACAAAGAGAAATAATAAGCCTCATTTTAGCTTTAAATGTACAGTATAAGCTACAGTGACTAATGAATAGAGACTGCATCTCTGCAGCTTCTCAAGATAAAAGCGGAGCTACAGGGTGTAACCCCCTCCCCCACACTCACACACCCACACATCCACACATATGAATCAAGGATTAGTTGACTATTGGCAAGACTTAACAGTTCTGATTCGACTATGTAAATTTTTTTTTAGGGACACCCCTACTGCAAATACAGAATTATCTCAGTGCTGCATGTCAGGTGTTAATGTATAGATTCACTGCAACTAGCCATGTTTCTAAGCCCAATATCATTTAAAGGAATAAGGTGAAATCTAAATGGCAACTAGGACATGAACAAAGTTTAATTTCAGTCTAATTTCGCGACAGCACTTCAATCACCATCAATTGCCGGTAATAAACAGACTATGGATAAGTACCTCATACAGCCCCACTTCAAAAATCCTGAACTATCCCTTTGATGTTCCAAGGTGCAATATGTATATGCTTTCTCTTGGGGGCTCAGCACAGCTACAGAGTGAAGTGATCTCCCAACAGCACACCACTAGCCAGCCAATGCTCTCTGTGTCTCTCACTCATACACACACTTGCATGGACCAGAAATATGCAGAATTTTCCTCTGATCCACGCCAGCTCCCAGGCAGAATGGCTGGCATGTGTTTGAGACACGTTTTTGCAGAACATTCAGGCCTTGTAAGTAGGCCCAGGAGCTGGGTTTGTGTGTGGAATCCTGACGCAATGCAGAGGGTCTTCTTGTCTTGGAAATGCTGCTCTATGTGCACGTACACACACAAACATTGTAGACACACACACATCGTCATGATTATCTGTTATCAGGCTCTCGCTACTTGTCGCTCAAACACTCATGCACTCTGCCCATGTATAAGATGGCACCCTGCTTGGCAGAAGAAGAAAGGTAATAGCAGAGGGAATCTGGAGGCTGTACATTCTGTCAAACAGCAGCATTAGTATGCAGAGGAGCCCAGGAGCCAAAACACAGGCGATCAAGACGCTTGTATAACTGCTTGAAAAGAGATGTGGGCCCCTTAAAGGTATGATTGGATATGACCCTTTGTATCCTAAAGTGTCCTTTGGGCTTGAAAGGGTATTTAGTACATTTGCATGTAATATTTTAAACATCTGAGACATTCACCATTCCCCCACATTAGAGTGACCAACTGGAAACTGGTCTTATCTATTTCTAGTGGTATCTAGCCATACAGATACAGTAGGTTTGGTTTTTCTGTGGTAATGTTGTGACATATCAGTATGTGGTATTTGCTGCCATCCTTAAATAATAAGGGGGTGAATCAAATTTTATTCATGGTGATCAAAGCAATGAAAGAAATATATTAAATTTTAAAAATGTAAAGTACTGGTTTAGGTGGTCTTGTCTATTTAGTCTGTATTCATAGTATGTGCATTATTCTTTATCAACTTTCAGTGGAACTGTATTGCGGTGTCATGATCATTGTCTTATTTTACAAAATTTAGACGTCCAAAACTAGTTGTTGAAAGTATAAGTTAAAAGTCTTTGCTTTGTCATTTTGCAAATCAATTTTAATATTGTGATATTGATTCCAAACATTGTGCCTAGTCTAAATATGCATTCATTCTTATATTTTTCTGTTAAAGACTTAAAGCAGTGAATATTGTGTAGAAATGTGTAGCACTGCTTTCAATCACAGGAAACAAGGTGTATCAATGATCCAGAGTTACAGGGACATCTGTTTCTGGCAAGACACATTGCTATAGAGCTCTTCAAATTCTTCTGAGGTTGTAGCACAAGTCTCAGAGGCGGATAAAAATAAAACTATCTTAATATTCAGACACTACAAGGGGTGTACTAATCCTTCACATTTAAGCTCCATCTGCATGTTCAGACAATACAAGGGATTATTTGTGATTTTGGGGGACAAGCACTTTTAAATTGAGCACCAACATTGTTGTACACAGTCATGGTTGAACACTACCGTCACAGAAGAGTAGTAAATAAAAAGTAGGTTCACAGTGATGCAATGAATCACAGCGAAAAAGCAAATTGTTGACGCTGTTGAGGGCTCAATTTTAATTCAGTGAAGTCTTCACTGTTAATTTCTGTCCTTTCACCCTCAACACTCTGTAGTGTTTGCAATTTTTTCTCGTTCTGTTTGCCTTGATCTCTGTCACCAACGACACATAAGTACATTGTGCACATGCACTGACAAACACTATGGATGCCCCCTCACAGTACATAGCTCTTGGTTTCCTGCAGAGTGTGTGATTGCAGTGGGCTGAAATATGCAGCACAGGGCATAGCGCGGGGGTCACTTGATTATATAATTAAAAGCTCTGCTTTAAAGAGGCTTTTGAATGGAAGTGTTGCAGGACCACACACATTTAAAATACTTGTATTTTCCACACTTGAAGTATTAGAATATTTATTTTTGTGTTTTTTTGAAATTGGAACCTCAAACGTTCTTATTTATGCAGAAAACAGGATGTCTCTGCAGTCCCAAAGTACTCCTTGTGAGAAAGTAAATCTCAAAGCACCCCCTGACTGCAGATTTCAACAGAGTGACAAATTGACAATGTATCAAAAAATAACGTAGCTGTCACTGTCAGTGCACATGCATTCATCAACTTTCAAAAGAGACATCTACCAATAACTGCTCCCTCTGTTCTACAACTATGTATGTGTGTTTCTTGCAGGAAGCTTTAAATGTGCAGTTTATTCACTGTTGTGTAGAGGGATCCTCTCAGCTTATGTTATGTCTCTGAAACTTTCTCAAACAAACTTCTCAACCAACATCATTGCTGAAAAAAATGGTGTGCTATTATTGTGAAGTATTTACTGTAACCCCAGCGCCAACAAAGGCTTTAGTCTTTCTCCCTGAAGAATGGCAACGTTTATATTTCTGGTGTGGAGGTATCATCAAGTGACTGATTTTCCAAAGAATGATGCACTCTAGAACAGAATCTGTGGTGTTTGTGTACTCTGATTTGTTCCTCAGTAAGGCGAGGATAAATTATGGACTATAGCTATTACAATTGTTCTTTGCATGCGTGACTTCCCATGATTGCATCGCCAAATGCTGGGAGCAAATATTCCAGCATGCAATACTGAAGTCACAATACAAAAATCCTGCTGGATTTCCTATCATCATGTTTAGAAATATTTGTCCCTCTTGTTGCTGTTATATCAAGTTGTCAGTTTTTCTCTCAGACAGGGATCTTGATTATAGACAGCTGTCAACTGATAGATTATCTTCAGAGCTGCAATTATCCTACATTTCAATTATGGTCCCATTACCAACATTCCCTTATTTTGAAAGGATAAATGGTAAATGGACTGTACTTCTATAGTACCTGTCTAGTCTTTTGAACACTCAAAGCATTTTACTCTACATGTCACATTAACCGTTCACACTCTGATGGCAGTGGCTACCATGCAAGGTGCCAACTGCTCATCAGTTAAAAGAAACTAATCAGGCACAGCCATCAGGAGCAATTTGGGGTTTTGTAATGTAGCGAATAGCCTACAAATGCCTGCCATTATGTAGTGAAATACATATTGAAGCAGCAGCAATATAATTAACATTCTCCACCATTAACATGTAGTTCAAATGTATCTCAGTTTTAGAGTCTCTTGATCAACCAAGAGATAATGCACAATTTCTAGTCTCGTCTTTGTAAGGAAATTAACCTGAAACCAGCTAGCAAGAGGTAAAAAGGAAAACCTATGTAAAGTGACTGAAAGTAAGTTATAGAAAACGAAGAGCAACAACTTTATAAATACAACATTTATTACATACACAACTAACAACTACACACTCTGCAGCATGTTTGGATGCGTTCGGTCCCACATGCAGTCTGTTGTGGTTTTTGTTGTGTTAGTTCCTGTTTTACTTTGAAAGTGTTCTTCCTTGTGTGTCTTGTGCAGCTTTTACTTCTTGTCTTTGTTTTTCCCTTGATTGTACCTGTCTTGTTTCCCTGATTGAGTTCACCTGTGGGGAAATGCCCTGTTCACTTGTGTGTTTGTGTGTATTTATAGTTCATGCTTTGCCCTGGTGTTTGTCAGATTGTTCGTTAGCTTCTTGTCTAGCATCCATGTCAGTTCCTTGTGATTCTGGCTTGCTTCTGGATGTATCTTTGGATTTTGCCCTGTTGCTGAATTTATGGACTTTGGATTATGTTGCACTCGTTTTTGATTTTCTTTGTACTGAGTGTTATGTTTGTGCCAGTTTTTCATATCTGGTTTCCTGGAGCATCTGCTCCACTTTCAATGTCAGTTGTCCAGCCGTTTATTCAATAAACGCTGTGAACGCTGTCAACCCCTGAAGTGTCCTGCTATTGTGCCCAAATCCCGATTCTCTATGTCCATGTTTTGGCATAATATAGCACAGTCTGGCCAGCTGATTCCTCTTGTGGAGCTCTTTGGCCATTGTTGTTTCTATGTGGCGACTCGGCTTGAGTTGGTTGTCTCTGTCAGAAGATCACATCACAAGAAGGATCACATCTCAGTAATCTTAGCATATTAATGATAATAATAATAATAATAGGACTAATAATAATAATAATAATTGTAGCAGCAGTTGTTGGAACATGGGGGCAGCAGGTGGCTGGCAACCACAGATCCAGACCCCACCGCTCCCGAGCCAGAAACACCTGCAGAAAGTGACAGAAGCAGAGAGAAGAAGGACAAGAAAGCACAAAACTACAGGAGAGGGAAGTGGTCGAGTTAGTAACGTGCATTAATGGCATAAGAATGTAATGTCCCATTGTCATCTAACTTTTATTGGTGTGCCCAAGGACACTTCGACATGGACTGGAGCCGATCTTTACCATTAGAAAGTAGGGCTGAACCATTTTGAAAAAATATCTAATTGCAATTATTCTGATTAATATTGCAATTGCGATATGATTTGTGATACTAGGGGGAATGATAATTTTTACATGATCATTCTCATTTTCATTGAAAACACATTAAAATAAATTATACTTTGATTTTATTTTTATTTTTGCAAGGATCTGTATCAGACGTGTTAATTCAATGTTAAATCTGTAGAATGTGATGTGTAGGCCAAGACACTCCTGCAGCAAGACAAATATTGATTTTAAAATGATATTTTGACACACACATTGCCTTTAACTAAAATTATATTTAATAATTGATTTGCTCTTAAGGTTTCTAGATATTTTTGTGTATTTATTGGTTCCATAAAGCAGGAACATGCACTGAAAGAAAAACGATGCCTAACGTATTTATCTTCTACCCAGAGGCTCCCTGGGAAAACTTGTTACTGTTTAGGAATATCAACTAAATGCAAATAATTATTTTCCCATAGGTCTTCTCCACCCTGTTTAGTCTTTTCTACACATCTTTCTTTCCTTTTGTTTAATTTAGTTTTCTCTCACTTCTCATCGTCTGTATTCTGAGTTGCCAGTGTGTGTGTGTGTTGTCTCAATGTAAGTGCGTGGCCATGTGACCTTGTCACACATGTTGACACTGCTAACTGAAAACCACCACAGATCCTGGGTGCAAATCATTGTCAGTCTGAATGAAAGAACGAACAAACAGGGTCAATCAACTGGGACTGTGTCCAGATCAGAATCTATCAAATGTAAACTTTGTGTGTATGTATGTCTTCTTGGGTGCCGCACAATAGGCAGAAAAGGGACACACACATACACTCACTCTTCTGTGTTTGTGTGACATGGAAAAAGAAAGCAAGCACACATAAATGAATATTCTGGCAGGAGAGAATGGAGGAGGATGAGTGGGGATTATTATTTATTCTGGAGCAATTAGAGCTCAGCTACACATTTTTGAGACATGATGATGAACAGGCCTCTCCCATCAAACCTCATTTGTATTGTATTCTCGCCATTAAAATGGCAGTACTGAATAAATGTTTGTTCTCCTTACTGTAAATCTCTGGACAAGCGCGTTCCAGAGAAACAGTTTGACGACATCTCCAAATCTTGTGGTCCAACCACACCCAGTCTCTACATATATACACATCCTTATGTTCCCTGTTTTTAAAACACTAATGTTCACTCTTGGTGGATGTTCCTGACTTGTGATAAGCTAAACTTCACAGTTGACCAGCTGGTTTGGCAGCTGGATGGTTATAAACACATTGTACAGTTGGAAACATTTGAATGCAAATACACTGAACAAAATTATAAATGCAACACTTTTGTTTTTGCCCCCATTCATCATGAGCTGAACTCAAAGACTTTCTCTATGTACACAAAGGCCTATTTCTCTCAAATATTGTTCACAAACCTTTCAAAATCTGTGTTTGTGAGCACTTCTCCTTTGCCCGAGATAATCCATCAGACAAATGCTTATCAGACAGCATGGGTATCTGTGCCTTAGGCCAGCCACAATAAAACTTGAAAATGTGCAGGTTCACTGTATTGGAGGGGGTCCGAAAACCAGTCAGTATCTTGTGTGACCACCATTTGCCTCATGCAGTACAACACATCTCCTTCGCATGGAGTTGATCAGATTGTTGATTGTGGCCTGTGGAATGTTGGTCCACTCCTCTTCAATGGCTGTGCAAAGTTGCTGGATATTGGCAGGAACACGCTGTCATATACGCCGATCCAGAGCATCCCAAACATGCTCAATGAGTGACATGTCAGGTGAGTATGCTGGCCATGCAAGAACTGGGATGTTTTCAGCTTCCAGGAATTGTGTACATATCCTTGCAACATGGGGCCGTGCATTATCAATCTGCAACTTGAAGTGATGGTTGTGGATGAATGGCACAAGAATGATCAAGATCTCATCACGATATTTCTGTGCATTCAAAATGATATAAATAAAATGCACCTGTGGATTCATCTGTGAAGAGAACACCTCTCTAAAGTACCAGACGCCATAGAATGTGAGCATTTGCCCACTCAAGTTACGATGACGAACTGCAGTCAGGGTGACGAGCATGCAGATGAGCTTCCCTGAGACGGTTCTTGACAGTTTGTGCAGAAATTCTTTGGTTATACAAACCAAATGTTGCAGCAGCTGTCAAGATAGCTGGTTTCAGACGATCTTGGAAGTGAAGATTCTGGATGTGGAGGTCCTGGGCTGGTGTGGTTACACGTGGTCGGCAGGTGTGAGGCCAGTTGGATGTACTGCCATATTCTCTGAAACGCCTTTGGAGACGGCATATGGTAGAGAAATGAACATTCAATTCGCGGGCAACAGCTCTGGTGGACATTCCTGCAGTCAGCATGCCAATTGCACGTTCCCTCAAAAGATACGACATCTGTGGCATTGTGCTGTGTGATGGAACTGCACATTTTCAAGTGGCCTTTTATTGTGGCCAGCCTAAGGCACACCTGTGCAATACCCATGCTGTCTGATAAGCATCTTGATGTGCCACACCTGTGAGGTGGATGAATTATCTTGGCACAAGAGAAGTGCTCACTAATACATAGTTTGACAGCTTTGTGAACAACATTTGAAAGAAATAGGCCTTTTGTACTCATAGAGAAAGTCTTAGATCTTTGAGTTCAGCTCATGATGAATGGGGGCAAAAACAAAAGTGTTACGTTTATAATTTTGTTCAGTGTAGGTTCAGTCAGATCACACATTCAGAAGTGAGTTTATCTCTGCAATCTTTTCTCTATTTGACACGCCCTTCAACCAAGTTGGTTGGCAATACAAAGGATCATTAACAACACAGTAGTGTAAAAGTGTTTTGAGTGGTCAAAAAAGACTAAAAAGGCGCTATACAAATAGATAGGTGATTTAGATTATTTTCAAACCTTATTTATCTTATTTCAAACATAAAAAGTAGAATTTTGAGTTTCAGTTGATAAAACAATGTCATCTCTAAGTCCATTTATTAGCTGTTCTGGAGTAACTGTTTAAAACTCTACTTTTACTTTAAGCATTGAAGTCCATGCATGCATCAACTGCATGTAGACACTGATGTTTTTTCCAAACAGATCTTTCTCCTTTCATGGGGCGATTCTACATATAGCATGAGCTTTACCAGGTAATCCAGACACTGTGATTATACTCAATGAACTGAACAGAGTGGAGTCTCAAGTCAGTGTTTATAGGCTGATAAATAATTCAGACCGGTGTTTAGTTATTTCAAGGTGGCAGGGAGAGTTCATATGCAGTTTTTCCACCATAGCAGAGAGTTTTGCAAATCATCAAGTTCATTGCTGTTGTTTTTCCAAAACACTAACATGATGTGTCTCAGTACCTGCAGCAGCTGTTTGATTGTGAGTAAGTGTTTTTGACTTGGGACGCCTCTGGATTCCCTCTAACATCCCACAGACTAAAGGCCCAAGTTCTAGTATAGCATATAAAACTCCAGTGACTGGGTACTGTTAGAAAACAGGGTCACTGTGGGGAGCTTATACTTCTGGATGTGTCTGAGTTTGCACTTGTCTCCCTGTCATACTGAGTCTTGCTAATCACAGCTAAAAAGGTACGCCTCCATGATGGAATGAGCCTCTTGGCACTGAGAGTTTCAAAGGGTACCCCTTGTGACTGCCCATATCCATTTGGATTTTGCTCCACAGGGATTTTGCCTCCCTCATTTCTTCCCCGCCACTGCAAAATCAGAGGAAATCAGTCTTTCCTGGTGCTGAGCCACAGCCATAATGAGATTTGAAGGACATCAAAATGCCTGTCCTTTCAGGAGGAATATAGATTGGATGAAAAATAGGCCTGAAATGCAAATGCCCCACTGTGATGATGAACATGAGTCAGCTTCCTCAGGAGCACGACACAAAGGGATGAAACAAGTTTGGGTCACTGAGAAGTTTGGAAAACGAGTGGATATGTTTCAAAGATAAGCTGTTTGTGTCTAAATCCATATGTACATCATGTTGTGATGAAAGGCTGCAGGGGCTGAAGTCAAAGAAGTGAAAGAGGAACTGAAAATATCGAAATTTGTCGGGCATTTATGTTATAATTATTTATACTTTAAATATCATCATAATTATTTATTTTAATTATATCTATCATCATTTTACAGTTTTACATAATTCAATTATTATTATTTTTATTGCTTGTACTAAATAGTATTATTTATCTTTTATTATCTAAGTACCAACTGTTGTTGTCTAGTTTAGTTTCAGTCTCTAAACCAAAAGCACTTTGAATTGCATTTGATTTGTTGATTTGTTGCGTAACATGCAATACACCAATCAGATTGTCATCTCCCATTGCCTTTAAAGTCCAGGTGTACTTGCACCTTGTTATTATAATGGCAGATGAATGACGCATTATTAAAACCATCAACTGACTGATTGAATGGCAGACACACAGCAGAGAGGGGGATTATGGACAAAAGTGTAGATGTGATATGAAGCCTAATGTTCCTCTGCAGCTCTGTGGTTTATCAGTGAAGTGTCTGAACTACACCACAGACTGGAGTCCGCTAACAGACAGACTCTTTCTCAAATGTTTGGATCCTCACTGCTCTGCATTATTATAAACTATGATGAACCGGTCGTAGGTCACCTCAATCCTTCAATCCAACAATATTTTTTTATTTAGTTTTTTATTGTTGTATGAGTGATTTACTTTTACGATTAGTGAGGCTGCTGTCAGGCATTAAAAACATTTCCATGTGCGCAAACTCACAGCAAATATTGTGGGGCATTTAAGAAGCAAAACTAAAAAAACTGTAGTTCTAAACGTGACATAACAGGACAGAGTAAACTCTCCAAAGGATACAGAATTCAACTTTTAGCTTCTGAAATAATTTAGATGCTCTGATGGAGCTCTTGATTGATCAGGAGGACGGCTGCTGTACTCCAAACAGTTTCATTGTATGAGCCTGGACTGTGTGTGAGACCTTTTGGATGTGTAGAAGAACACAGAACATGAATTAACATTAAATTCTGACCGATCCTGTCGGCCTGTCACGAGATTTTTATTATCAATGAAGTTACGCTGCTGTGCTTCATGCGTAAATGCGCACAGCATCTCTCTTACAATCAGAGTAATGCTCCCCTAAAATAACAAAAAAACAGTGAAATACTGCACTGTTGATTTTAGACCAGTTTTTTTGGGGGGGTCACATTGACACTCCCATGGGCGCACAGATGGCGCAAGTGCATTTTCTATATAAAACAATGTGGGCGCTTGCCGTGAAAAGGACAACTTGTGTTGGTTGGAAACTAGCAATGACACTTGCGCTGGGTACAAGATAGGGCCCATAGAATCAAACAGACATAAAACAAAATAGATTTAAAAAATGTCAATAAAACAATTACAATGGAATCACAAGCATTAATTTTTAAGAGCATGAATTGCTTCTGGTTTAGGGCATATTGTTGAATTACTAGATAATAATAGGGCTGTAGATTGGTGAGCACAAGAAATACTGGTAACACTTAATAAAATGGCCCACAATGTGCAGCATAATTCTTCCCAAATTCAATGTCATTTTTTGTACTAACAGTTACAATACGTATCAATAGCTCCCCCAAACCACCTAATACAACAATAATAAAGGAAGCGCACAGAAATAATAACTGATTTTTATCAGTGAGATGAAAACCCCATGGGGCAAACAAAAATATGACTGGAAAACAGTGGAGACAACAAACAGTAATCGTTTACAACTGAAAGATGATACATCTTGGATGACTCAGAAAACAATGATAAAAGGATGTATGAGAAAACTTTGAATATATTAAATGAACATAAGCCATTGAAAATATATAGGAAATGGAAGAATTATAAAAAGGGTCGTAAATTCAAATCTCCACCCCTTCAGTGCATTTTAGCAGCTTGTGGACGCACAAAGATGAACATAATGTTGGTTTGAACATTGTTAAACAGAAAGAAAGATAGTGACAGACAACTACAATCAACAGAAATGTAAAATTATGTTTTGGTGATGCTAAAATGTCAAAACAGGTATATCTCAAAAATCCATCCACCATTGAGATTTCATAAAATAAATAACAATTCTTCTCCTGAATTATAAAATAAATAATGATTTTAATTTTTCTGTTTCCCTTGTTTCTTTTCTCAAATGTCTCTATCTTGAAATGAGACAAAATAAAGCAAATGAGTGCACTTACGAAAACTATACTTGGTTATCATCTAAACTGCTTATATCTAATACATTACTTATTTACCAAAACAAGATTACTGAAAGTCTGTCTTGACAACTTGAAAAAATGACTCCCTAAGTCACAGTTCGTTTTGCAGTTGATTAATACTGAACTGCCACATAACCTCTAACCCAGTGGTGTCCATGTAGAAAAACACGTTAACTTCAATCAACAGAGAACTTCATCATGGGCAAGATGAGGTTCTTCTGCCATTAAGGAAGAGGACAAAGCTGCAGATGGAGTGATCCATTATTCAGAGCAGAGCCTCTCAAGTATCAGGCTTTGACAGCCATTTGTTAGATTAACTTTCACTTGTTTGCATTTGGACAAAGGAGTTAGCATGCTGAAAAACGTATGGGCTGATTGGAAAGTGTCACATCTAAACCGATGCACAGAAAGCTCGTCTAGAGATTTAGTTAAAATGGTGGGTTCTGCATTCACATTCAAAAAGGCTTAGAATACTAATTTGTAGTCTAAGCCTTTGTAATCATTGGGAGGATCTGCTGGCAAATGTCACTGGTCCAGCCTGCCATTAATTTTGTGTTTTCTTTTCGTTGTTATACCAACAACATAGCACACAATCACTGAAGGGGTCAAGAATACAAGTGCTAAGGAGCAGGAAAATAAGGTAAAGTAAGGTTAGCCAGTGTCACCACCACTAAACCACCTTCAACCTCAACTACCTTTCAGTTCTTAGTTTTCAAAGTGTCTACTGTATCTGTTATGCATTTATTTATTTTTTAAGCTGGATCTCTGATTTGGAAGTTTTAAAAATGACAATGAATCAACACGTCCAGCTCAAATCAAAACTCGTCAAAAGGGGAACACTCCACTTGGATGATTTCGTACTTGCTTATATGTTGTGGGAATTAAGAAGTGTGTTTTTGTCCAGCTTAACACTACTACTCTACTCTTTAATGGACTTCCAAAATATTAATTGTAAATTTAGCACGACTTAACCTGTTAAACTGTTTTTAACTGTCCCAATTTTCACAGATACAGAAAAAATGACAAAGCAGGGAGTTTTATATTTACATGTAAGACTGATGAGTGCTGTAATGACGTCCTTTAAAGGATCAATAGCAACAGTTGGGAACTGTCTTGCATGTTGCTTTGGTCCATGTTTGTAATTAACATGCGTATCTGTGTGTATTAAAGAATACTCATGAAGGAGTAAAAAACAAAAAAACAATCTAAAGTTATAATGCCCAGTACTTAGATAAATGTAAAAGCGGCTATGCAGGACTGATAGATGATTCCCTGATAGTGTGAGCAGTGCTAACTGACAAAGTACAAGGCACTGCAGTGCTAATTGAAGGATGTGTGTTTTGGCCTGATTTTAGCATATTTGTGAATGTTTTTACAGCAAGACAGCAAATTACAACCCCAACAATAGAGCAAAAGTTTATTTATCCAACACATTTCATTCTGAGGGTAATACACAGAGAAGCAAAGACCATTAAAAGTATATATACATGCATGCACGGTGCACTGACACCAATTTAAACAACCAAATGCAATTAAATGCACAACCACAATGACACAAGGCTAATTAAAAGCAAAAGAGTTTTTTTTAAATCTTTGTTTTGTGCTTTACCGAATTGCAAGATATTACTTTTTTGTTTTAGCATAGCTGTGTTAGCACTGTTCCACCAAATATATTGTGTCAATCTAGGCTTGCAGGAAGCCAATAGAAAATAACAACCAATACAAAATCAAGAAATCACACTACTGTGACTCTTTGCAGAAAACACAGATTTATCTGTGCCAATATTCCCCTATAGACCAAATTAGAATTTTAATGGCGTCGAATGGTAAACCCATATCAAAGCTTCAAAGGTGCCAGATGCTACGTCCACATTTTTGTAGAGTCTGTGGGGGGAATATATTCATATTGAAGGGCTGTTATCCATCTGTCCATCCTTGCACTCTTTCACGTATGCATCCATTACTGAGGCAGCATGCCCTTTCCATGGCAACGTCCTCCAGCTCCTTTACAGCCCAATCTCTCTACGTATAATGTTCATTTGGACGATACTACAGTTTGCGACTTATGTCCAGTGCCAATGCTTGGTGCCAATATGAGAAGTAGAGTGACATTTATAAAACGCAGCCAAAAGTACGTATTTTTTTTTTTTTTTTCAGCGCTGGTATTGGCTTGTTTTTTGATATTTTGCCAACCAACTAAGTTTAAAGTATAGGTTTGGATTTTTAGTCAGTGTGGATGCAGGGATTCAAATGTTGGTCAGTTCACCAGTGTGGTCCAGACTAAGCCTGAACAATTAATCGAAATCTTCGCAATAAATAAATATAATAAATAATAATAAAAAATAAAGGGCAAAATGGCCTACTGCAATTTTTGTGGTGTGATTACTTATTAGTGTGACTGCACTATTGAAGATTAGTTTGCCAAATAAAGAAGGTATCTCTGTTTTGGTAATTGTGATGTGTCCCCCCTACCCCCCTCCCTGCGACTACTGTATGAGAACATATACCTGCGCCATGGCTCAGCAAGAAAACACTGTTTTTGGAAACACAAAAAAAAGGAATTTTACACTAAAAAGACTAACTTTAACTTGATTTAGCCAACTCAGCCTGCTGACGCTTCATATTGGCGTCAGCTGAATTTAAGAGTGTATTTTTTACAGAACAACTTGTGCACTCCAAACTTGACACAACCCTTTAAATCGTATATATGCAATGGCCACTTAAAAGTGGAACAGATACCAAAACCAAGACGATCAACACAAGTTAAGTCATTAGTATGTGAAAGATCTCAATACATCCTATGGCTTTGGATGTGGATGGAACTTAATTGGTTGATCGCCATTGTTCAAAAGAAGAGACTCTTCCTGGAAATTGAAAAGTGTAATAAAATAGCCACTCCCTGTATGAAGACTCAGATATGGTACACACTCCTACATAGTGAAATGTCCAATCCTTGTTCAGGCATGCACACACAATCTCACTCACACACACATCGATAATGGTTTAAGAGACAACCTTTATCAAATCCAGATATTTTATGAGTGTGCTGCAAAAGCATGTGCACTTAAACCTTTATCTCTCCCACCTCCTCCACTCCTGCAACTGAAAACCATCAAATGTAAATGTCACACTTCTGGGCATTCAGTGCTAGAAGTCTGTGTCAGTCTCACAGCTGGTGTTTTCCTGCATACAGTGTATTTGTCTGCTATATTAGTGACAGAAATATCTGACTTATTTTGGCTACGGTCAACACTAATTTGCTTAGTACAGACTTTCCTCCAAGACTCAGGAGAGGAAGAGGAAATCTTTTAAATCATAGCTGAAGCTATCTGATTGAACATTATGTCATAAGCCCTGCCTGCTCTACGTTGCACTTTACTCTAAATAAAGATGTGATGGTATGAATTAAAAAAGTGTTGACAGATTCTTTGGCGACACTGACATCAGGATCCCAGATGTTTTCAGGGTGCCGTTGTTGCCGTTTGGACTATTTGTAGCTTGTAGCTGCAGGTTCTGTTTTTCCAGCTGTCATTTTGATCAACATTAGTGGAGTATATTATCTCTCCGGTTTAAATGCAATGCAGATAAAATGATGACGAAGAAGAATCTGATCTACTTCTGTCTGTCCGTCTGCACATCCAAAGATTTGTTAGTAGCCATTAAATAAGTAGAATGATGTACAGCATGCCAGGGATTACTGTAATTTAAAGCTAATTTAGAGTGATGGAGTGTGGGGCCTGATCCACTCTGCTTGTGTTTATTCTGTAATACTGTCCACCATGCTAGTAAGTATCACTTACAAATTGCAGTCAAAATCATATGCTGTCCAAATTCAATTCTGTTATCAACATATAGAGTGATACCACTGTCGATGGAATAGCATTATCACCTTTTTTTTTTTTTGACATTTTAGCTATGATTAACAGATTAGAAATTACATATTAATTGAAAATGAAAATTATCAGTTACAATAGTCAGTTTGTTTTGTCCAACCATAAGTGCAAAACCCAAGTTATTCAATTTACAATGATTAAAAAAATTGAGCAAAGCAGTAAATCCTCATCTTTTTGAGATGCAGGAACCAGGAAATGTTGAGCATTTTTGCTGTATAAATTACTTTGATGAATAATTGATCAAACCGATTTATTAGTTTTTGATTCAGCACTAATCAATATATTGCTATTCAAAAAAGGGCTGGACCACAGTGAGTCTAATCATGAAATGTATTGTATTATTTTATTTTGATATTATCTCTGACTAACTATTTCATGACAGATAACTAACAATTATGCCTAATGCCCCAAATTTTTGGTAGCCAGTGTTTCTTTTTACAAGATTTAATACCCCCAGTCGTGTCCCTTCACCGATTCTGTAATTTCGTATCTACCTGGCTACTCTCACCTTCCCAAAAGGAGGAGGATGAGGGGAAGAGGGAGGGCTAATGCGCCGTGATGAAGTCAATAAATAAGGGAAGTGGAGACAACTCGAGTCATTGGATGTTCCGCATTTCACGTTTAACGTCCCAACATGTGTTTGTGTACAGTCGTGCTTTACAGTGGTGGTCCTGTAGAGAGCGGTAGATAGTTTTAATAAGTGGTTACACAGCAGAGCGCTCCCCTTACTGTACTGTGCATAAGCGGAGGGAGGAGCGAGCGTGTAGTATTGATTTTTTAGGTTCTTTCCCTCCTGTCGTTGCAGCCCGTCCAAACGCAACTGGAAGGCAGCAAAAAGGGGAACAAACTCCTCATTTCCACGCAAAAGCTTTGCAGGAAGGAGCTCGGGGAGCTGTGGGAAGAGGGAGATAATTAGATAGTACGAGGCGCCGCAGCTTAGAGGAGGACTGGGCACGGAGTGAGGGGACTCAGCGCTGCCGCTACACTTGTGCAGAAACCGGAGGAGCCCCGCTGACTTTCTCCCGCTTCATTTCCGCCTTAATGCCACAATATCCAACCGAAACTGGTGTCCAGACCGCGTGGGAGTAACCGACGGTAAGTGTCGTTATCAGGCTCGGCGTTCAACAGCGTAGTGTGCACACAGTTGTTTGGCTGGGCTAGCGTCAGTAGCCTGGGCCGGTTTGACAGATCAGATCAGCAGCCAAGGTACACACGGTGTAGCCTACTGTAAGTAACAGTAGGCAGGCTCTAACCTTGTTGGTCTGCAGCCATTCCGCTACTACTGTTGACGTTTGTCTCTGGTTAGTGGTTGTTGTCAATCAAACGATAACACTGCCGGATATACATAGGGTAGATGTGCTTATTTATTTTATTTTTATTTTTTTTAGTGCATCATGCTTGTACTGTGTGCTGCACACAGGCCCGAACTTGGACGTGTGCCTGCTGCACTCTGGCGCGCGCATGGTCCAAACACGCATGCACACGTGCACACACACACACAGGCAGATAGACTGATCGATAAAGATCACTAACTATAATACACCCATAGTACTCCTATAGGGAGCCGTTCAATTCAGTTACTTGACCCTAATTTGCTTTTCCTCTTTTTCTCCTTGAGGTGTAGTAGAAGTGATTTATTTTTTAAATGCAGTTGACATTTTTATTTCAATAACCTTTCCAGTAAGGTATTCTAGTGTTTATTATAGTACTATTGATCCAAATAAAGGCTGGTAACTAAAGTAAGGTTGTAAATAAAGGTCAACTTGCATTTGCTCATCTGGCATAAAATCTTTCTTAACCAAATTAAGTATGAACATTGGGTCATTAACATTCATATAATTCATCTGCATTGTTTATCATTGTGCATAATGGTCCTTGTGATGGTCACAGACTGGCATTCAGAGTTAATGACCCTTTTTTTTTTTGACTTCATGGTTATATAACTTACTGTATTATCACAAATGTCCAGTGCAGCCCAGATGATCACTGTCTGATCTTGTCAGTTGATACGCATCAGAAATTGCCAGTATCAGAACAGACTGTTCTAGTGAGGCGCAATGTGCATTGCATTAAAACAGTCAGGGTCGGATATTAGAGTACCAGACTGTGTGACTCAGTTGTATGAAAAAATGGTGTGCTTTAGATAAACATGCCCACAATATGCAGTCCAGCCCAATACAATAGGGTGTACTTTTTCCTTAAAGACAGCACTGCCCAGGAAGTTGCCATGAAATAAATGCACTGATTATATACTAACTAAAATTCTTAAGCCTGCCAGGAAACACTTTAATAACACAGCCTGATGTCCTGAAGGCCAGACTGACTGTTGACACTTGATAATTCACTTAGACCATGTGAAAATCCCCAGTGAAAATAATCTCAGTGCACGATTGAGCACAGCAAATCATGAATATATTGGTGACAGTTTGTTTAGTGTGTTCTGCAGCTGTTTGTGTGTGGAGGCCTTCATCACCACATTACAGCGCTGTAATAATTAAATCACTCAATGTAACCACTCTGCCCAGAGCTTTTTCAGGGTCTCCATTCTCAGTCGCATTCATTTTCACAGTAGTATCTTACACTGCTGCTGATAGAAAGTGACAGTCTAAAAGCTGTGTGCTCTTGCAGTTGAATCCATCAAGCTGGCAACAGAAGCATTTCCTCTGGCGCTCTGAAGCTTATTTTAAAAGGCAGAGTGTATGGATGTTCACATAAACAGGGTCTAGTGAACATTTTTTATAAGCTAGAATAAGTTCACCCCTTAATTGAAGTATTGGACTTTAGATGTCTTTTAAAAGGTTGCAAATAATTTATTCTCATATTACAGTATGAGTACAGTTAATCAGGAACAACACATATTTCTTACAGCTTTTCTCAATGTGACATCTTATAGAAATTGAACAAGAAACAACAGATGAAATTGAGTTTGGGGGAACATGTAGCTTTTTAACATAAATACTCAAGCTCAAAGTCATCTGGAATATTACATACACTGTCATTAATAAATAATGTTTCTGTCATTATTATGTAGATATATGGGGTACTAAACCTCTGCAGAGTCTGTACTGCATGTTACACAAAAACTGGCTAAAACAAAGCTAAT
Organism: Micropterus salmoides; assembly: GCF_014851395.1. Classification (NCBI taxonomy): domain Eukaryota; kingdom Metazoa; phylum Chordata; class Actinopteri; order Centrarchiformes; family Centrarchidae; genus Micropterus; species Micropterus salmoides. The sequence goes on along the minus strand of NW_024041262.1, from coordinate 22,265,612 downwards.
TTATGTCAGATCAGCTGTTATGGCCCCAGATGCCCACTGTTCATTAATCATTAGCCATCAGTTTTAATCGCAGTGTTCTCTCCCTGAGTTGATTATTAGCCCTGGACAAATCCATTGAAGAAAACGTTTTCTCTAAGTATACACTTTATTTTTTCCCATTTCCTTTTATTGAAATGTTTTTTTTCATCCGTAGAAGGAAAGCAAATAGGAAATACTGACTCCTACTGAGTGATGTAACAGCGTTGTACATGAGAGAGCACACTAAGGTGGATGGGTGTAGCCCCATGTGACCTGGTCCAGCTCTTCTCTCCTCGTCTTCTCTTCCTGTTGGCTGGGGCTCCTTTAGGGGGCCAGGAGTGACCTTCTTCAGTCTCTCCCAGCAGAAAGCACCCCAACGGGCCTCTCTTTTTGTGACCCTGTTTCTGTCTGTCTTTCTTCCTGGCCTCCTTGCTCCTTTCCCTTCTCCTCACCCCTCCTTCTCCTCGTCTGCTCCCATCCCCTCCAATTCGCCCACGGTGGGGAAAAGGCGCTTAATGCTGAGAAACATAGAGCGTTTGCTTATATAACCTTGGCTGTGCAGCTGATGTCCTGGTCTGTATCTGTTGTATAATGATGTCAGAGCTGTCTAGAGAGGCAGAGGGCATGCTGGGTAGGCCAATATGTCAAGAGCTATTCCTGAACTGAGTGTGGTGCTGAGTGGGATGATCCTAGGATTTGCCTCCCATTTCCACTTCTTTTGTGACTCAGGATGACTTTGGAAGTTAAAAGGAGAATGATGAGCAGTTACACTGTTTGCCCATATGTCAAGCTAAATATCCAGAGACCTCTTTATCCTGATTTAGATTTTTTAGGTTTGAAAAATACCTAATAAATATACTTATTTGACCTTGGGGGGAGCTTATCACTACAGGTCAGCAAAAGTGACATATTTGTAGCTGATAATAAGCACAGCACAACATTTTATTGTTGCCTTTTCATCTGTACATGTATGTCCTAGACTACAATAGCGTGACATACCTTTTATCTTTTACCTTTATTTCTGTTTGACCTCAGTTGACAGCTACTCATTCCTGTAGAAGCTGGACCCCAAGGCGCTTTACCATGTTGCCTGTGTTTTTCCCTTAGACTAATTAAATCATAGCACCCATGTGCTATAGACTTGTAGGTTGGTTCATAGGATCTATTCAGCCACAGCAGATGCTGTCAACCAGAATGTCACATGATTATCACGCACTGTAACTGTGCTAATGGATTATATGGCAGCATACAGTTTAGCTTTTGTTTACTCACATACTGTATTTAGATGCATCTTATCAACAAAGCCATCTTATTCAAAGAACATTTATAGAAATGTTTGATTCAGTTTATTTTCATTTGAGCGAATAAATCTGCCCTTTTATGCATGAAGAGATTTCTCAGAAGGCAAAACATCAGGCGTTTTTTGTCTGTATATGCCTATACATCATCCATCCATCCATCCATCATCAACCGCTTATCCTGCGTAAAGGGTCACAGGTCGCCAGTCCATTGCAGGGCCACACACAGACAGACAACCAGTCACACTTACACCTAAGGACAATTTTAGGGTCAGCAATTAACCTAGTCCGCATGTCTTTGGACGGTGGGAGGAAGCCGGAGCACCCAGAGACAACCCACGTAGACACGGGGAGAACATGCAAACTCCACACAGAAAGGCCGGGGCAGCCCGGGGTTTGAACCAGCGACCTCCTATACATCATTATGCATATATAATAATCTGACATCTATTGCTGACAAACGTCCTCTTGTTCCACCAAATACAGTTCTGATAGGAAAATACAACAGTTTGTGCAGCTTGTTGCTTCAACTGCTTTCAGTGCTTATTCTTCAGCTGACACTTTAACTGACAACTTCTTTCAAGACTTCCTCTTCCAGTTTAATATATCACCTAGAATTCAACTGACATGTCAGCTATAATTAGTCAGATGAGTTGGCCCGGCTGATATATCTGCTTTAGCTTTTAGCAGATTAATTGGTATCGATATCTGACAACTCCTTTTAGCCTCTTTTTATGTATTAAAGTGAGTCCTGATTTGCCAAATACTATACAATAAGTATAGTATAGATAGCCAATCACATTTGTTTTGTCACTAAAATGTAGAGTCAAAATCATTGCTTTGCCCTTGCAAATATATAGCTGGTGGTAAGTGTGGTGTGGGATATTGTAGTTGGGTTAAATTCAAAAAAGATTATCGATCAAAGGTCATGTTGCCCACAGTACAAAATGCCCAGTTTGGGCTTTTAATTCTGGTGAAAAGATCAATATTAAGGCTGACTATTTTCATTTTTCGTGAATTAATGTTCGGTCTATAAAATGTCAGAAAATTACATTTAGCTGATGCTTTTATCCAAAGCAACTTACATATACATGTCAGAGGTCGCACGCCTCTGGAGCAACTAGGGGTTAAGTGTCTTGGGATTAGATTGTCCATCTAAGTTCCCAGAGCCCAAGGTGATTTCTTCATATAGCTTGTTATGTGCAGCCAACCCAAATACACTCAGTGTACAATTATACTAAAAAGGGAAAAGCAGCAAATATTTACATTTGAGAAACTGGAACCACACACAATATAACTGAAATTGAGTTTTGTAACACCCTTCTGCTACATAGCAGACAATATACATTAATACAGAAGCAATTATAAAAATGGCAAACAGAAATAAACTGTAATCAATGGAGCAGTGCTGAGGATGAATTTGAGCTTAAAAGTTTGATGGCTTGGGGGGGGGGAAAGCTGGCACCAGAAACCTCTATATCTCTTCCCAGAAGGCAGCAGGCAGCATATATATATCTATATATCTATCAATCAATCAATCAGTAATAATAAAAAGTAATGTGCATCCTCTAGCATCTCTGTCATAACCGAAATTCCATGCTTTTTCCTGCTGTAACATCTGGCATGTGTGTCCTCACTGGCAATTCAAACCTCATTAGCTGAGAAGAATGAGGCTAACCTTTCAGTGTGATGTCGTAGCTGGTTTGTGTTGCATTCAGAAGCCTGTGAAGCTCCACTGCTGATAAGCATGCTGTCATGGTGAACACGACAAGAGATTATCAGTGTGCTCTGCACCGGTCTTGACACAGACCACTGGGGGTCCTGCTGTCTTTGAGATAATGCAACATCCCACCGCCCCCAACACATAAACGCTCTTACAGACACATCAGATGTCAGCCAACAGGCTTTGAGTTTGTGGCTTATTCTCAGTTTGCCCCTCCCATTTGTCTTCTCTTAGTAGGTTAGGTTTCATTTTATCTGTAGTCGTTTTCTTTCAGTCGTTTCTGTTGCAAGTGGTTACCGGAGGCTCCCCCTTGTCTTTTATTTCTCTGTGCCACCACTGTCAGTCTCGGCTGCTCTGTCTCTCTGTAGCTGTCCCAGCCAGCCTGTGCTTCGGCGGCTTCCAAATCACCAGGGAAAATAATCATTTGTAAAATGGACTTTATTGGCCAGAGAAAGTAGTGAGACTGTTTTACACAGTCACACTTTTCACTTATTAAAACCAGTCAGCTTGGCTCTGCCTGGGTACAACTGGGGCTGCTCACAACTGGCTTTTCATCAACAGGAATATTTGGAACCCGGGCCCGCAAGGTTTATTTTTTGCCAGGGTGAAGCAGAGCACTTTACGAGGAGGAGTCCATCCCACATTTGCTGGCACTGAACGGCTTTCACTCCCTCTCTGTGAGAGCTGCTTCAATTTATGCAGTGGAATAGAAATTAAGTAACACCACATTTGCAGACATATTAAACAACCAGTTCCCAAGACAATAAATTGGCTACTTTTTTCTACACTGTCATAAACACTGAGTCGTGTGGCATACAGAGGGATTCCCTTCATGATGATTTGAGATTAAACTGGCAATAACAATTTCAGTATCTGTCCCTGAGGCAGAAAATAATCAGTTTATAATCAGAGTTCCCCAGAGGAATTAATGTGTGAAGTGAGTATGAGTCAGTTTGTGTGTGGCGGGGGGGGAGTTGAAGAGAATGGAATTGCAAGTAAAAGTAATAAAAAAGAATTGAATATTTACTCTAAATTGATATGTGTTTTGTTGCGGCAGACTCATTGTTAGATTATTTGTTGTATGCTGTATATACCTGTAAATACAGTACATCCATACATAGGTACCAGGGCTGTAGTTATTTTTATTGATTAGTCTTTCTTCGTTTATAAAATGTCACAACAAGTTCCCAAAGCCTAAGGCGAAATTTTCAAATTGGTTGTTTTGTCCAAAGACAAGTACCCTGTGACAACCGCAGAAGTTCCCCATGTGGACCAACACCCTGGTTAGGAATCACTGATCAACAGTATCACTATAAAATAACATTGCAAGTATGTGTTAATAATATATCTGTACTGGTATGCCTATTAATTAGAAAAAAGCATGTCTTTAAAGCTTAGGGATCGTGCTTTCAACCATAGTACAATTTTAATATGCTCAGTTATGGCAGGTTGCTTCTTTCTTGCTGTTATTGTACAGCTCTCCTATTAATTTACAGCAAACTGCTTCCCAGTTGGAGAATGCCCCAGATTTGGGTCACATGTCTGGTTTTCACAGTGGTCGAGTCACAACCTTGGCTGGCTGGGGAAACAAACGTGAATGAATGTGCAAGATATTCCCCTGGCTGAAGAATTAGACTTTAGTTTATGTTATGACTGTCTGTGAGGTTAAAGATCACTTCAGAGTTTAACTGAGCGTCTTTGAAGTGTGACTGACGGTGACACAGTCTCCGCCGGCCCCCTCCTTAACTGCCCACCAAGCACTTTTCTGTTTGAGGAAACTTGTTCTTTTTTTGACAACACACCAAAACCTTTCTGAAGCTGGAATCATTTGTTCGCCAGTGGCTATTTTCCCTCCTCAGGTTATTTGGAGTGCATTGCTGCAGAGAGAAAGTGAAGTCGGCCACTTGTTGATTCAGGTCAGTACATCTGTTGAAGGATTCACACACATTCCTGTGTGTATGTGTGAACATCAGAGTGTAGAGTGGTTTGTCAGTTGCTGTGTGAATAATAATGAAATAGCTAATGATAGTGCCGGAAATTTTCTGCCATAGCATAACAGCTACAGGTTGGTACGCTGTTTGTTGAAGGGAATGTTGGTAACAGGAAACACAAGTGAGTCAACTGTTTGTTGATACTGCGACGCCAAAGCTGCTTTTGATGACTTTTGCTTGATTTGTCACCTTTTCTTGATTATTATCTCAAGTTCCTGCAAAGTCACACACATTTGACATTTGAGACTGTGCTGTTTTTTTATTTGTGATGATAGTGATTAAAAGATAATCCAAAAAAAGAGATGGTTAATGGGACCTGATCATTGTGATTCTTTGTGATACTTCATTTTAAATTTTAACATTAATTTAGATCAAGAGAATGCCTTGATTGAAAAATGGCGATATTAATTCTGTCCATGTCCCTCTGTCCTTGTGGCTTTGTGGACAGAACTTTGCGGATGCAACACCAACCTCATCTAGAGTGGCACTTTAGAGGCATGGTTCATCTGAAAAAATTTTTTGAAAAGGGGCAAAGTGACCTTTTTTAATCTAAAGCAACTAAGCGGGCTTCATTCGTTTGTCCATATGGATTTAACCTTTTAAACCTGTTATTATAAACTCATGCTGTGCAGCCAAGCCCATCTTACATGTCAGACATTTGGTTTTCAAATGTAGGGGTTTGATGGTTTAAAAAAAATCATATTGGATGTAAACTGAATGTCTTTTGGGGTTGGACTATTGGTCAAATAAAACAAGCATTTTTTTTAATTAACAAAGGGAAGATAAAATTGGGGAAAAAAACTTAGGGTTACTAAATTGAAAGTGCTGCTGTTTGTGCTGCTTCATAGTTAACTGTATTATAAAGTATTATTGAGAAGAAAAGCATGTAATTCAAATGCCAGTGGTTATTCTTTTCATAGGAGGCGTGACTTGCTTTGGAGTGATATTTTAATGTGTTCACGGTATGATTCATGTGAAAGGTGTGTACTGGATTGTTGAAAGGGAAAGTTGTGTAAGTGTGAAACGAGCAAATAATCAAAATGAACATAATACAAATCCTCATCAAATAAGGCGACTGCACAATGACATTCTGTTGCTTATGAACATTGTGAAATTAAGCCTTTAAAAACTTGAAGTACTGGTTTGGGAGCAATGTGGGGAATGTAAACAATCATTAACATAACACTGTAAAATCACAAAGCCTCCTATCCTCTACACAACCTAGATATTTTCTTATTTAATGCTGTATTAATCCAGGGATTTGCCGGGTATTTTACCTGAGCCAGGGAGCGTGTTTCATCTCTACCTGTTAGTGTTTGCTTGCCAAGTAGATGAAGAGCTACACACTGGGAGGTCCAGAATGCCAACTTAATGCCAAGCGCCCTGAGGCTGTGAGTGTGTGTGTGTGTGTGTGTGTCTATGCATTGGTCTTTGTAAAAGCATCAAGAGACTTTGTGATCAGGCAGGCTTGAACATTCCTAATCTAAGATGTTTCAACTGCCGCCAATCAACAAAATCTGGCATACAGTAGACATTAGTGTCTTCTTCAGTTTCTTGCAGATTTGCAAAGTAACCCCCCTCTTTTTAAAAATTTTTATTTATTTTTTTACACAATTGCATGTGTCAGAACTGTGTTCCATGTTAATGCCTGTGTGTGCGTGTGTGGGTTTATGCAAAGCTGTTGTGTGAGCACTGTTGTGCTGCAGCGTCTCCGTGTGTTTGGTGTGGAGGACAGGCTCATGTTTCCTTCAACATAGCTGGCCTGGATAGTAGGAAACTCAATCGGCAAAGTATGAGGCAATCACTCTGCGATTAGTGTACACTACCACTCGGCAGTAGCTTTGGCCCGTCAACACTGGACACAGAAAGTCAGGGAGCTTGTATGCAAGTGTTGTACACTTGCACAGCCACTCATACAAGTGATATGCAAGCATGTACAAACACCCATTCACACCACCAGAGGCACATCAAAAGAAACCTTCAGGTTTATAAGCACATGCAGGCAGCTATTCTTAGTTAAAATATTATTAATCAGGCTTTTAGAGAACACCACCCTGTTAAGAACACATGGTTGCATTATTCTCAGTGTTTGCGCTAATGAGATTCATTTACAGTTCATTTTTCACCCAGCCAGCTCCCTGTTTGTACAGCTCTGTCTAAACTGTCTCCGGTGAGTGGTCAGTGCTGTGCCCAACAACAACTGTTTGACTTTGTTTAATGCAAGATGACAATGAGTGAAGCAATAAGGTGCCATCAGTCCTGTATAACTGTAACAACTTCCTGTAGCAAAACAGTTGTTTATCAAGTTTTTCATTAATGGCAACAAAAAATATTTTTCAGTTATACTCATTTTAACTTTGACATGTGGAATTTGTGTATTTTGATAAGAAAATATTTTATTCTATTGTTGGCAGATACGATAAAAAGAAAAGCGCTGCTGCAGATGATTACAATTATAGCAGACCACTTTACTGTGTATATTGTTCAGCCCTTGGCATTCATTTAAGCATGCACATGAGCAATTGTTTCTTGTTATCTGCTCACGCATATTAACAAAAATAGTATTGTACTTCTTTGTCCGTGATTCTAATCTTTCCAAAAACACAAGGCGGCTTCACAAGATAAAAATTGAAAGTGTCACAAACGAAGTGTAAACTTGTATCAGTGTTTTTTTTTGTTTGTTTGTTTTTTGTAATTTAATTAATTTTATAGGACAATAAATTAAACACTTGTCAGATGAATAAGAACATGAAAATTTTACAAGGGTGTAAAATTATCAGAGAGGTCTGCAGTGCATTCATTGAAGATTTGGCTAGATGGAGGCCCAGGGTGACTGACGAGGGTGACAAGTTGGCCGGGATTTGACGAGAGGCTCCAAATGCTGCTTGTGTTCTCTCAGCCGTGTCCCTGACCCTTGTCCAGGTTGGACAGGCTCCAGCTGGTCCCCAGAGCAAGCTCTCCCTACTTTCACATCTGCAGTCCTCTACTGTGCCAAGGCAGGCAGCGCTGACCTTGCTAACCTTGTGTGTGTGTGTGTGTGTGTGGCGGGGGGGGGACCTATAAACGGATAACATCAGAGCGAGGAACTAGCATAAAGGGTGAGATGGTGCACGGATCTTGTGACGGACTGTGAGTTCATATATTCTGTATGTGCCTATTTGTGTGGGTATCATGTGAAAGTATATTGTTTACACTCTATTGCTTCTCCTTGTTATTTCTGAATGTGTGTGGGTGTATGTTCGTGTGTTGGGAGACCCTTACCTAACACGGGGATTAGTTGAAGGCAACCCCTGGCCTCATCTACCCTCTGCCTGCCCGTGTCCGTCCCCTTGATTGTCACTTAAGCATATCTCCTCTGCTACTCTGCAGTAGCTACTGAACATTAACTTAAAGGGTCATACCGGCTGTTTTGCATGGCTTACCCCATTAAATACAAATTTAGTTAATTTTTACATTCCCCTCAATAATTTTTTTAATCATACCATAAGATTTCCAGGTTTCCTTTGATTTGTATTTCAGTATGTTATTAAAAGGTCAGTTCACCCATATCACATCAGTCCAGTGCCTTCTAGCCATGACGGTTTGGTTTATTTCAAATTTATCATTAAAGTCACAGTTTTTATGTAATCTTACCCCGGTATTGATTCTATTTATGGTAGTCAGTTTTTCAGCAGTTGAACTTAAACACATAAACTAGGGTTGGCCTGATAGACGATGCCATCGTCCATTGGCGATGGCTGACAGACAGGCATTGTGATTGTAAAACCCGTAATTGTCGATATCGAAAGATAAGAAACTTTTTATCATGATAACATTTTTGGCCATAGTGTATAGCCCTACCATATATTATTATATAATGTGAAAATGCTAATATGCACCAATGCTACCAGGGGAATTCTTGTCATCATTGTATATTTAAGTTTATATATGTATATAAATATATGTTTTTGCAACAGTTTTATTATTCGAAATGTGCACCAGTGCGTTTCCAGCAATTGAATAATTGATTATTGAACCGCCTCTGTCGGAACACAGACATCTCATTATGCATACTGATGAACACATACTGCACATGTGCCTGCCTCGTCTAGGGTACGCACACAAAGTACGCATAACAGATAATGTAAAATCAAATCAAAATGGTCAGTTGAAGCACAGGATGGTGTGTTTTCTTAGATCAGGTTGGGTATGTGGGTGTATACGCGTTTCAGTGTGTAGGTTTGGGTCATGTGGCACTCTGTTTTATAGAAATACACAGCTTTCTGCAGCTCCAATGAATCTAAGTCAGAACCACTTTACTGTAGATTACAGGAAGGAAAATTAGAGAGAAAGGAGAGGGAGAGAGGGAGAAAATGGGTCAGACATCTGAGAGCAAGGCATTCTTTTTTCTGCAAGGGGTGTCAAGACATCCAACTGCACCTCTTTTTCTTGCTTTCTCTTTCTGTCTTGCATGTTTTCTTTTCTATTGCCACTTTCCCTGGCCAAGGAAAAGTGCAAAGAGAGGAGAGAGTTATTATGCTTGGCATGTCTGCAGAGGACGGGCTTTAATTTGGACACGGCCCAGCTGATCAATCTCCACATTGGCTCAGTTACAGCTGTGTGTGTGTGTGTGTGTGTGTGTGAAAGTCCATGTGTAACAGCTAAGCTTTTAAAGTATGCAAACCAGCAGATTACTCTAAAAGTAAACCATGCTGGATTAATCCCGTGTGGAAATGACTTATTCTATACACAGAGCTGTGGAGGAACAATGAATTGAATTAGAGCTAGAATGACCATTAATGGAATTCATGCTGTGCCCATCTGTAACAAATAAAATAAAATCTGTCAAAATAAAGGAAATTAGGTTTATTCTCTGTAAGGCCGTCTGGACACCATCATCAGCTGAGGGCCTCATATGGAAATGTTGCATCCTATAGGTGGCACAACTGACATGAGTAATTTTAATGTGTCATGGTAGCTTGTAAGCTGATTAGGTAAGGAGCTCTCTCTCACTCACAGATGAGCACACATACTTCGATTTACTCTTGAATAACTGAGGGTAATTTGCATAATATGCAAACAGATGGATGTGATTCAGCGGGTGGTTTGGCAAAGTGTCAGTGAGCCTGCAACATTTCCTGTTTGAGGCCTTTCTCTGGCAACGAGAGCGCTTAGCCCACATCTATTAGAAAGTTGCAGTTGTATGACAGCAGCTCTCAGAAACAGACTGGAGCCAGGGTCCCGACAGAATTCGTCTAGCAGTGAACCCCCTTAAAGCAAGAACATTATTTAGTAAGGGGAAAAAAAGTGAAACACTACAGTTTATTCATACTTTTGCTTTTGCTAAGACACTAGGACTGATCATTTTCTCAATTAATCATTTCACATAGCCCAAGGTGAAGTTCTCAAATGTCTTGTGTTGTCTGAGCAAAAAAACTAAATTCAGTTTACAGTGATACAAAATAGAGAAAAACAGAAAATCCTTACTTTAAAACCCTGAAACCAGCAATTTTTGTTTTAAAACATGACTTAAATGATTATTCAGTGACCAATAGGTGCCGATTAATTTTCTATCATTTGGCTTTAGATGAATCGACCAGAATTGTTGCAGCTCTAGAAGAGGAAGAACATGGGGAAAACACGGCAAAAGTATAACTGGACTAAAGATTTCCTCCGTATATGATCGTGTTTCCTTTTAAAATGGGAAAAGCTTGATAATATGAAGCTTTTGACCAACAGTTCTATCCCAAATGTCAGATTTCTCTAAAAAGATTAACAATGGTCGCAGTCTAGTTTTGGGAGATGCTGTCATTATTGTTTTTATTGTGAAGATTAAGCATCACAGACTGCCTACACAATGTTGGTCTGCAGGACTGGCGTACACATTTATTAGACACGATCTCTGACTAACTCACAGAAAGAAAGGGTCAATACTTCAATAAGTTTTACAGCTTTACATGAAAACATAGAAAGTGTATATCCTAATCCTGACTTAATGAAATGAGCTTACAGGTGTTTAAATTATTATTTTCAACAATAATCCTATAGAAAATATGCTATATATCTCACTTTTAAGAGGAATATGGCAGTGCAGATGAGCAGGCTTGGATAAATACTGTATTGGCCTGAATATAAGACAACCTTCCTTTTTTAGACTTACTGAAAATAAGAGATACATTGACAACAAGGGGAACAGTGCTTCATGAATTTTAAATGAAATGCAGTATGAAACTAGAAGAGCACTGAGAGTGCAGACTGCAGACCTCCGCCAAGGTCAACAGTCCAGTCTTCTATGATATGCAAATCTGCAAGCCAACAACTTACTTGTCTCAGTGACTGTCAGTGGTCACACATCATCATTGCTCAAAAGCAGGAATATTGATGAAAATGGCTCATATTCTGTCACAGTGATCTCTGTTCCCAGCTTATCTTTTATTTGCTCAAACAAATGGCTGAAATGATGTTTGCTTAAGGTGTTATTTTACTACTGTGTGCAAACACACAGACACCCCTATCAGTGTCACCATGACAAATGAGGGGCAATATATGGACCGAATGCAACAATTTTTTAATACCCTTCTTTCAGTTATTTTCTTGATTTAGAAAAAATTCTGAGGTATTTAATTTTAAATGTTGTCTAAAAACAAGCATCATGACAAGAACTTTGTCTGGTCTACATGTTGAAAAAAGTTTAATTCTAATCAGAAGCTGTCTGATGAAAGTAAAATTTATTTATATATAGACCTTTCAAAACCAGGGTTATGAATTGCTTTACAGAGGGATGGAGGTAGCACAATAAATACAAAACAGTGAAAACAAACGGTTCGTGGCATCACTTGCAGAGGTTGAAAGAAGCATGAAGAGAGTTGACAATTGCTCTACAGTAATAGAAACAATAAAAACAAAACAATTCCATGGCATCATGAATCAAAACTTACTGAGCATGAAAACTCATGTACAAAAACAATTAGAAAAAAGATAAGTCTTCAGCTGTGACTTAAAACACTCTACGGAGTTTGTCGCCCTGACTTCCAGGGGGAGACTGTTCTACAGCCAGGGACCCAAGACAGCTAATGCACGGCAAAAGAGGTTACGAATCTGGCCAGACATCCCTTTGGCAGCTTTTGGTACTTGACAGGTTTTGATTCTTGCTTTTCAATGTTGCTGTACAATTGGCTTCTGAACATGACTGAATGTTTCCTGTTTCCTATTTGCAATACTAACCTGTATCCTTTGTCTGTTTAAAATAAAACCGGGCATATTCTGTAGCTTGAGTGCTGTGCAGTTTAACCCTGCCTCCTAGCAGTTGGCCGTCTTACCAGTCCCATCTGTGTCAATGCATATTTATCCATCTCTGAGAGGCTGAGAGCTGGTTTAGCATATGGATTAGCCAGAGCATCAGATGCATGGCCAGTGACCACACTGAAATGCCATAGCTGGAGAGACATTGACCTGAGTACTTAGATCTGAGTTATGAAAGAGGTAAGTTGTGCCCCAGTCTCTCAGTAATAATTCTCAAATATACAACCACCCTGTGACAAAACATACAGCTCCTACTAGTGGAGTAAATTTACAATGAAAAATCATTGTTTAAGTGGGTGTTTAAAACTTTTTGACCTCGCCAGTGCATTCCAATAAAAAATAAAGCTCTTAATAGGCTCCACTGCCTTCAAAAATGAGGTTGCATGAGTGTATTCACAGTTGAAGAAACATGTATTGAACAATGTGTTTTGATATGTGCTGTTTTCCCTCAGCTGAAAAGCAGTTTCTTACAGTATCAAACACTCATAAAAAGAGTGTTTCATTAAGGTAACTGCGAAATTGTTTGAACATAAAAGAAGAATACTACATCTACTAGATTTCTGCATTTAGCAATTATTTGTTGTCCACTTTAAAAAAAAACATTGAACATGATTTTACAGACTATTATTAAAGTCTTTAATAAAAACCCTTTGAATGTGTTAAATGCCAAATACAGAAATTCAGTATGATATCACCCGCACAGCTTCTATCAACTGACTTTGATTTGTGAGACAGCGGCAGTTGTGTGACAAAATCACATACCAAAAGGCCACCAATCCTCTTCCATGTTTCTTTTGATAACACAGCTGAGAAGCAGTCACATCTGTGTGCATCCAAGAAGATTTATATCATTTATCTTCTCAATGCAAGATAGGAGTGGCCTTATGTGTGTCGCCTGCCAAGTCAGGTGGAAAGGTGAGAATGGTATAGTGCTACTTGGCTGAATATCATCAGATAATGATACAACCAGGAAAGATGTATCTAGTATACCAGAGACGCACAGGAAAACTAAAGGAAACTAACACAAATAGACTTGTTGAATAACAGGAAATGAATCAGAAACATTTTGAAAATATTTTAGGCTTGCCTTGGCACAAGTATTTGTCACTGGTGTTGACATTTTATTAACTACATGTAGGGCACATGCATGTACATCTATAGATCTAGAGAAATAGTCCACTATCAGATACAAGACTGTGTGTAGCAAGGTTTGAGGTGTCACTGTGGTATCAGTCATCATAACACCTCTAACTTGATGATTGATTAATCAACTCACCAACAAAATGAAGAGAATGAAAGCCATTTTAGTTGCAGCCCTATTATGTCTATTTCTGAATGTTGTTTGTTCACATGTGTATGCTGCATATCTGTGTATTGGTGTGTTTATCCAACAGTGTGCATGTGTTTGTGTGTGGAAAAGCCACAGGTGTAAAGCATTATTCAATTTACCTCTGCCAACCAATTTTTCTTATCCAATGCAAAGTGGCACATTTGGTCCCGTTCAGTAAAAGATGATTGAGATGTACAATGGAATAGAATTTACTAGAGCCCGATTTGATATGGGATTTTTAAGTCTGATACCGATTTCGATATTTGAGATTTAAAAAATCTGATAGCCGATATATTGGCCGATATTGTTTTTTTCCCCATTATTGAAATAAACAAAGATTATCCCTAAAATGTTGTTATGTTGAGACCATACCAACATACCATGACATAATGCAGTAAAAAAATGTATTGTTAGAAATAGTACTTTTTTTAACAAAATATATTAATGTTTTGATAAATAAGAGTCAAGAGTCAGAAAGCAGCGTTAGCTGCTCGTTGCTAAAGTTATGTTAAATAAAAAAAGTTACGTTAAATAATATTTAGACGTAATTAACTAGTGAGAACTAGGGAGAACTAGTGCATTTCTCATCTTCACTTTAATGATATTTGATGAGGTGTGACAGTTAAGTATTCACTTCTGCTGCCAGGATTGTGACATCTGGAGTTGGAGTATGAGTGATAACAAAATCCAACGTAGCCAAGCTGTCTGGTCAATGTTACCTTTCTTTTATTGTAATACTACCTCAGGTGTAAATAAATAGGCCTCGTTGCATAAAGAGTAAAGTAGCCAAAGAGATGATTAAGGGTGTACCTGGAATAATGTTTTCCTGAACAGACTCCTGGCCTTTATCGTCTAGCAGCGTTCGTAGTATAAACTCCCTTTGATTCCTCTAGCCAGACCTAAGCCTAAAGTTAGACACTTCATTTGGCTAAAGGATTAGCTACTAAGCCCTTTAGAGGTAATCTGGTCACATGAAAATCTGACATCGGTTTGCATAGACAAGAAAACCTTGCACCTCCTTCGGGGATTTTCCTCTCTTGAACTCTGAGACTCCTCCCATGTCATCCCTGACTTGGCAGTACAATCATGCATCAGTGGCCATGTGGATTTCCTTGTGCAGAACTGCAGCATTCTGTAGTATCTGGCTAATTCATGTCTCGCAGCATAACTCTGTAAGCCTTTTCACTCTCCTGAGTGTTTGGCCTGGTGGAAGTTTCTTTTGTTTGGAAAGATGTGAAGGAATCACATATTGTTTGTTCTGGTTACAGAATTCCATGAGACGTACTTTGGGATAAAGGCTGGGATCAAAAAGAAACGACACTGAAGTGAAGACACCTGACCACCAAGGTAAGAAATGTTTCATAGCTTTGTGCACACCTCTGGAGGTGACATATTTGTTGTTGAGTCGCTAATATTCCTGTTTCAGCACAAACTTGATTAACTCTGAACCTAACTGTGAACCTATCAGTGGGATCTGTGAGTGTATAGTTACAGTGATACCTTGATAGAGTCACAAAGTCAAAAAACCGATGCGGAGCTGGGGTTGGTTTTGTTTTTCCATGCTGGAACGCAGTGTCGCATTTCCACAGGTGCAGATATCGAATTTGGTTTTGGGGGGGCTTCTGTATCTACAGTGCATTTGAGCTATACAGCACATATGTACAGAGCAGAGAATCTAACAGTCAATAACTATACATGTCAGATTAGAGAGCAAAAACAGAAAAGTAGAGTGAATTTTGGAATTAAATTGACCAGAAGTGAAGCATAAAGCACATACCTTTGTCTAAATCAGACGGTAAATACTTTTTCTCTCATGTGTGCCCCTTTTGTGTGCTTTTCACACACAATTTCTCCATCCAGTGCTTTTAATGACCCAGTCCTTTATTCCAAATATCAGACACGCCGAATTGGAATTTTCTGTTTGTCTTACAGAGGAAAAATAATTAGTCTAATTTTATTTGTCTCCGCATTGGCTGGCATGAGCTTTCAAACAAGCCAGTGGTTATTCCATTTGCAATACTGGACAGGCAGCCTAAATGCAAAAGCAGTAACATGGAACGCAAGAAAACTACTTAAATTATTATTGGATTTATCCAAAGCAACTTACAATTGCTAAATATTTCAGAGGTTGCACGACATAAGCAACCAGAGGTTAGGGACACGTTGGTGGATGTGCCGCTGTGGGAATCGAACCCAGGTCTCCTACATCAAAGGCATGAGTCTTATTCCCCCCCCCGTAATTTATAGATTTTCATGTTTTGTATTACCAAATTTGGTCTCATGGTTGTGCTTAGCGTGGTATTACTACTCCCTGGTGTAGATTCTGCTGACATCAACTCAGCAACAATTGTCACATCAGGGGAAGACTGAAAAAGTATTGGGGGGTAAAATTTTTATTTCAAATGATGAGAAAAATCAAACGCTGTTATTTTTTTAATTACCCCATCATGAAGATCAAAGTCATCCCCTGATGAAGGCTGGTCCACACAGGACTTCACATGCACAGCCAACACTTGCGTTTGGAGGAAGAGGGGATGTTTCTAATTCATCCTCGATTTGGGAAAATGGAGATGATGTGTTTTGTCTGGGGCTATAACTGAAAGTTGCTGTTGTCCCAATCCACCTGAAACGAGCAAAAAAGATTGTGTCTGACTTGACAGCGCTGTTTTTATTCCCCAATCTATCAAGTCGGCGAAAGCCAGTTAACTCGAATGCACCTGTTGACTACCAGTTATACAGCGTGGTAACTTCGACAGCTGTTTAGTTAACATAGCTCTCCTTATTTGTGCAGTGGTGTTTATAATACCAACCATTCAATTCACAGACGGTCTGTTGTCCGTGTTTGCGAGAGAGAGAGAGAGAGAGAGAGCGACCGAGTGAGTGGATGTGCCAAGCGAATATGCGCTGCGCAGCGCTGCAATAAAAAAAATGGGTCGCCAAATTTACTCGTGCAGCTGTTAATCTACCTGGGCAGCCCAAGTAAAGCATGTATGTATGGGAAACACTGTACATATTCTTTGTTTGTTTGAAAAATTTACACTGTATGTAGATACACATATGTGTTCAGATATATCAAGTACATTTTCAGTTCACATAGTACAAAACTAACTAGTTAATAAATCCAGGTTTGCTTAATTTACCTCAAAGTGGTGAGTAGACTTGTGTGTGTAGCACTGTGATGGTCCAGCAAGGAGGAGTGTTCAGTGACTGCTTGCTGTTGCTCTCCTGTCTGTGTTTACATTCAACATATAGCACTGCAGGGTTACAGTCCAACAAATGCTAGTGATCAGCATACAGGGAGAGCAAATATTTTTTCAACCCCTTGAAGGTTCTTTTGAAAAGTAGCCTGGAAATTACCTTTGGATTCACATAAAGCCATATTCATTAACCAGATCTTAACTTTGAGATGTGATTTGTTCCATAATATATTTTAGCTTAAATGACTGATGTAATATGAATGGAAGTTTAACTGGGAGATAAAGACAAAAGAACATTGATGTGCCACAGTCAGCAAGTGTGTTTTACCAGAGAAGACTACACCCCTCTGTTGTTGCGTTGTCCAACCACAAAAATACACCGTTCACTCCTGATTTTAGATATTGCTGAGTGATGCTTTGTTCTCTAATCAACTGTCTTTGGCGCAGTACAGACATCGGCTTGCAGGGAGCCAAGTTAATTAGGCCTGGAACATGTTTCTCCGTGCTGCACATATGCAAATGTGCAGGAGTGTTGTTCGTAATTGTAATTGTGTGGCTGTTTCTGACGTTTTCTTTTCCGTTTCGAACCCACCTCCCTTCTGCCAAGTGACATTCAACCTTTGCTAAAAATGAGTAACCTTCTGCCTCAGTGTTTTGTACATTGGTTTTGTTGGTTAACCACAAGTTCTCAAATAGTAACTTACTCCAGTTCAATCAGTATTTGAAGCGGGTGGTGAAATTATATAGAAACCTCGCCAATGGAGTCTAGACACTGGTGATGGTGGTGGTGGTAATGGGATGAAGAGAATGCTCAAGATCTGGATGTGATGAGAAGTGGACTTATGGTGAGCTCGAATGATGCACTAAAATGACAGCTGACAGAAGCAGAGAAGACAACAGATTTAAATTATGACAGTGACTATTTGACTGGTTGCTGGAGATCATGGCAATATCCGCTTGGTATCACTAAAGAGTGAACGCCCATAGGTGGCTGATGAGAGAAGTGGGAAGAGAGAGAGTGTATGAAAGAGAGACAGAGTTGTGAATGAAGCATAAATACAGTCTTACTTACTTTGAGCTTCACTAGACTCATTTTTCTGTTGTAGTGTGCAGAACAGCTTAGCATTACCAGTTACCCTTTTTTTAGGGGCTGGTACATGAATCAAAACAAAGTGGCTTCTGTCAGAGGGATGAGAGGTGAGCATGGACGCTGGACCGACACACACATCCCGCCCTATTGCTTCTCAGGTGGCAGAGAGAACAGGCTGAGCCACTCCCTGCCCATCTGTCATGCCCATCCGGGCAATCACTTTCCCCCGCTCTGGCACACACACACACAAACACGAACGAGCACACAAATACAAACATGCATGCACATAATCAAATCGACAAATGTGTACAAACATCCACATGCACACGTACAAATACAAATATTTTAATTCACACACAGATAATCTCTGAGCTCTGCTAACATTTGTCTCCAACCAGGGAGTACTGGGGAACCGCAAAGCAGAATGGGCAAACTTTGAGTGGGCTTGGAGCCAACGGTTGAACTACTTTTATTCTCTGACAGTTTGACTCACCACCTGGCTGGGTAATCCCAGCTCATGCTTTTGGACAGCTCCCGTTCTAAACATCAATTTCAATTTGAGTGAATTGAATTTCTCAGATGGCCATTCAAGGTCTGCCTCACATTAACCGGAAGAAGTAAGCTTTGTGACCGTTAACGCTGTGCAGAAGAGAGACATAATGACATTTAAAATGAAACCATTATAGTCAGACGGATGTGCGCACAAGCTGTCACTATATTAATGCGGTCTCCTTTTTTGTTTGTGACATTTGAATAAGCATTTATTCTCGGTATAAATAAACAACTTAATAACCTGCCACGAGGCTCTTGGATGTCTAGACAGAACAGAGTGCTGGGAATGAATTTTTTTCTGCAAAGAAGCCTGATATTAATTTAGAAAGAAAATTACCAAGCATGCTACTAAATGACATTTCCAACAACGGAAGCAACAATAACTGAACAATGACGCTGGCTAATACCAGGTTGAATTGAGTTGTGATAGGTGGCTGCACCTGCATTGTAGCCAGGAGTCTTGGCTGCATTGCAGTGCAGCGGTGGAGTTGTGATGCTGCACGGTTTGGGGTTTTTGTTGTGATGGGCAAGTGCTATCTACTTTCCGCCACATGGTTTTATTGTAGTGCAGGATAAACAAGGTGCAGCTGTAAGGTTAGGTTGCAGCATCAGAGAGAGAGAGAGAGAGGGAGAGAGAGAGAGAGAGAGAGAGTGTGGTATTTTATGAAACTGCGGTTTCTTGGACAGCTCTCTCATTCACTGAAAGGAAGTGGTTTTTGCCTCCTCAACGAAGCACAAAATGTTCCTCTTTTTCAGCTCTTTGTTGATATTTTCTTTCATTCTTTCTTATGCCATCATACCAAAATCTGTATTAAAAGACTCTCTTTGGGGTCAAAAGGGAGGCTCAAAAGGAAAAGTGCAAACCACAGTTGGCAGAGGTTAGAGAGTGTTTGTGGTTTAATGTTAGGTAATATTGTTCCCTGTTATCTTTGCTTACCTCTCACGTCTTTGCTTGTATTGCAACTGGAGTTGATTGGTGCTGAAGAATGCAAACATCTTTGTGATGTATCCAAAGGGTGATATGCTTTCCTTCCCTGTTTAGATAAATCAGATTTGTTTGATACCTTGACAACCTTGTTTGTGCTGCAAGTTATTCAAAGTATACAACGTAATTGTAGGCCACATTTGAGAAGCTGGACCATATATTATGACATTTTGGCTAGAAAACAAACAAACCAGTAACTTGCTCATTATCTAAATGTTGCTCCATACTGCCACCTGTGGTCAAACATAGATCCAGACCAGTACTGGAGTTTTGCGGTTGATGCTGAAATGAAAAAACGCCACACGTAACCTTTAAGTCAGTTAAAGATTGATCTGTTGAACCTTCAAACAAGCCATCAGAAATTCACGCCTGAGTCTCAGCACCCAACATAAAGTCATGTTTCCTTTTAACACTGACACTCATTTGAAATCTTTCATAGCCACACAGCTTTATTCCTTGTCTACGGAGCTGACTTTCTTCTTTTAAAGTATATTTCTCATGCTGTGAGAACAGTTTGTTTCATCACTCAGATATAACTGTGAATTTCAAGCCATGACAGAAGGGAGACATCAAGGACAAGATTGACATATTGATTACAGTGTGTGGTGTGATGACGGCTGAAATGTCGGGAAAAACTGAAGCATTTTTGCTTTCTGAGTGGCTTAAGCATCCGACCCCTGCTTGGTAACCTGTGATCAAAACTTAGATAAGTTATGTTCATGTTGCATTTCGCTAAGATCATGATATGCAGCCCGGAGCTGTTGCAGCTCCGGGCTGCATATCATGATCTTAGCGAAATGGTGTGAAGCAGATATGACTGTATCAACTGCTATCCAGTTTCAAACTTACAATGAATGATTTCTTTCAGCAAAGGACTGGATAATTGTTCAAAGTTGTCCAAGTTTCACTGGGAGCTCCCGTTTCCATACATAGGTGTATATATGGAACAGCATGAACATTTTCTACAGCCCTCTGGCGTTAAGGTTCTGTATCTGAACAAAATCTAAGATAGCAGGATGTTTACATAGACTGACACTGATGTTAATTAAAGATGTTAAATCGCGACCTGTTCCGGGAGTTAGTACTTACCTGTCTGCTTCAGTGCTTTGAACCTTTGGTAGCAGTTACATATTTGTGAGGTCTAAGGGGATTGTGTAACGTACCAATTTCTAATTACACGGCACGATAGGACATCTGATATAGATGGTAATGAAACAGAGGTGTATAAATTCAACCACCGCGTGCAGTACCTTTGTGGTAATCACATCATGTCAAACTGTCACGGGCAGCCTCTGCAATGAAAACTTGAGGTGTCTGTCAAGGTAGTTAATTTTTTCCCATGTTTTAAGTATTCAAACAAAAGTGAGGAAAGCCTCCAATTGTTGTAATTATAATTACCATATACTAAAGAACTGAAGTGGATTAGCGCTTTCATCGAAATCGTCATACTCTTATTAAACATTAATCTGCAGATTAAAAGAATCAATAAATACATTTGCAAATATATATATGTATTATAGCGAGTCATTTTATGTGGCCAGCCATGTGGCCAGCCTGTTGAATGCCTCTTTCTCTCTGCAACATTTAGATGCTAAATGCTTAAATCCGGTCACACTTATGAGGAACGAATGGAATAATGATCATCGGAAAAATCCTAGATAACATCAAATAGCATTAAAGAATTGCAGAAGAGAGCATCAGTAGTTTTTAATATCCTCTGTGATTATTTAGTTTTCAGCTTAGTTTTTGTGTGTAAAACCGGTGTAGTGAACGGACTGTGCAGTCATGCGCACAGAGACGCCGCGGAGCAGCTCTCACACAAACGCTACTCTCCATCCTCATCATCAGTCCTCATGATGCAGGCCAAACATAACAAAACCGACATTAAAAAAACTGTGTTCTGTCAAACATCAATCTTCAAATGATCTCCCAGGGTGGAGGATACCACTGACTGAAGCAAACCTACTTTGGATACTAACTGCTGTAAACATATAAATTCTGCATGACACTCGTCGGTGCGTAATGCTGCATGGCAGTGTAAGGATTAGAGAGTGTCCGTGAAGATTTCCTGGCCCATGGTGATGACTGGGTAATACTTCGATTTAGATTCTTTCGAGTCGTGCTCTTGGATCTGTGTGCTGAACTGGATCTAGCATTAGACAGACCAACCTGGCGGAACTGTGCCATCCAGGTACAAATACAAGTAGGCTATAACCACTGTTTCTGGCAGTCGGCTGTTAGCAGTGGGAGCCGGCAGCTTTGTGTCTGATGTGATCAACAATAGAGAGTGTTTACCTTTCTACCTAAAGTCTTTGTTTAATAGAATAATTCTTTAAAACTCTTTGACTCTTCTTTTGTTTATGAACAAGCTGCATCAAACAATATGTACTTTCCAATGTACTTTCTAACTCCACCTCACAAGCACCTCGATTTCTGTATCAGAAAAACTATTGTCCTCTTTTTTTGACATCCACTTTATGTCAGACCATGTTTTTTTCATTTTAGCCATTAGGAGTCTCTGAGGCAGCTGCATTGACTACCACTGTGACACTGACACTCCGTCATTTTGCGTTTGTTATTGATTCAATAGTTCAAGTCATTAAATAAAATATTTCTTCTCTCCTCTACTTCAGTGATCAGCACCTCGATCTTGCACAAGTGAATTTTCTCTTTTTCACTGTTTTGACGTTTATGGTCATTTGCATAGCAATTAATGGGAGGAGCCAAGGCGGGATATGTGGCTTGTGCATGTGTGCTCAATTTCAAGGTGATTGGGATGTATAAAGGAAAGGTGCGTATGACCTGGCATATGCCTGGTTTTATACATGTGGATATTTCTGTACGTACGTACTTTTTAAATTCTGTGAGTACGCCATCTTTCAGTCTGAAAACTGCGCAGTCTTGAGACCCCATGTGTGTTTCCTCCCGCCCCACCGCTTAATCTTTCCTCAAGGCGGTGGCAGTTGAGGCGCAGAACAGGTGCAGCTGGGAGTGATATGAACACAAGTGTCTGCTCAAACAGTTGGTCCCTGCCACATTATACTGTATATATGTAATATACCGTCCAGTCTGCCACTGTGCTGCCATTCAGGTGGACAGAAACAGAAAAAAACAGGTTCAAAGTACTTGACCATGCCAGATGCCTTTTGTTGTTTAATAGTCCCCTCGCTGTGTTTGCTCTCACTCTCGCCCTGTCAGTTTCAGCTGTAGGATTATAGATAAAGATACCATGTATGGCACAGCTTAAGACCTCACAGTATCTTTTACCTCTGGCTAAGGACAAAAAAGCTGAGCATTTGCGGGTTTAATGAGTAACACATTAGTGAGGATAAGTAGTGTAGTACAGTATATCTTGGTTAGAGAGAAAGTGGGGCATTTTGTTGCACATGCTCTACGGACTACATGTAACAACATGCTTGGTCATACCGTATATACAGTGTGTGTGTGTGTGTGTGTGTGTGTGTGTGTATCTGTGTTGAGTTGGATCTGAGAGTGTGTACTCTGACAAGCGACAATCTCAACTCAGAGGTGCGGGTATAAAGAGATGGTGTTAATTTCAAAGCTCCTTCAAGAAAGGTTCTTTGTGGCCATGGGCACCTTTTTGAGACTCAAAACAAAAGCTAGTATTTCTGTAGTCAGCATGTTTATTATGTCCAAATTGCTGTATACACAGTTAGAAAGCTCTGGATACTGTGAACATTTCCATAATTAAGACCAGGCTGCCATTCCTAGAGGGCAAAGACAGAGAAAAATAGAAGAATAGAACAAAAACAGAAAAAAAATTGAGAAAGACTAGAGGGAATAGAGGGCAGAAATAGCTTGAGAGTGGTGGGCAGCATTAACCAGTTTTAGAGAAGGACATTCCAGCTCTTTTGTTGTCAGGCCACAAGTATTCCAGTCTTCCCTGCTCACTCCTACTACTTTGCCACACAAATGAAGTGAACTATGGAGGACTCCAATAAAGGCAGAGAAGCAGGAAGAATATTCAACGCCTGGGGTTAGGAACGCTGGCTCCCTACATTACATGCATGGTGTACACTCCTAAACTATGTTTTACACAGACATGGAAGAGTGTCGGGGAAGGGTCAGTATTTTTACATAGACAATATTAAAGACCGACAATGTAAGAAACAAGTTATTGAACATAGTGGATTAATTAAGCCTTGTTTTCAATATATATGTTCACACAAAAACAACCTCCCAGTGCATACAGGTGAATGTGTGCATGTATAGTACATCTGAATGAATGTTTTCTCATACTCCAGCAGCTACACAGCGGATGGGCACAGGAATGCATCAGCGTATCTTTTGTACTCCGTTTGGATGAGTTTCAGATCACTGAACCGTGCTCTGCACCTTCTCATTAAAGACGTAATTCTATAAGCTATTGAGCTGGTTTCAAGATGCCATGACTAGCTGAAGCTATACTGGGACATTTTCCCTCCACCACTGTGTGCAGAGGTCTAGTAGACTTTTATAGATCATGTAATGAAGTTCGATCAAATTCACACCTTTTTTTTATTTGATGGTTGGTAGAACATTAACTGAATGTAGGCTTCAGTCTTCGTCAGCACGAGTGATCAATACTATTGCCGCGATACAGAATCCAGCACCAGTACATTAGTCCCAAATGACTGGAGAAGTCTCATTTTCAACCTTTGTTTATTTTCTGATTTTTAATGATTCTCTTTGTTTCTTCTCTCCGGCATTATTGTTGCTTTGTGCCCTGATGTTCTTTTCTTTTCTTTGTTTTGTGTGTGCTTGTTTGATCTCGGTCTACGCTGCCAGCTGAGGTGTTATCTCTATTACATAAATTGCCCACGTGCCTTTTGGCAAAGCACCTCCTGTGTGGAACCTCAGCCAAGTCTGTCAAGGTTAGTTTAGCTGAAATTGTGCCAGTGTGGTTTGACACACCTGTGTGTGTGTGTGTGTGTGTGTGTGTTTGTGTGTAAAGGTGCTGTTGTTCAGTATTGGCTGTTTATCAGAGAGGCTGTTGAATACCTGTTTGCATTGTTAAACCTTTTTAATTCCAATTAATTTATTGGATTTAGATAAATTAAAATTACATGTGTGGTTTTGTTTGACAACGTGCTTTACAATGGCTTGTATTGTTTTACTTTATTTTTTTCTTGCTGGAAATCAGGAGTCACAGTATGCTATAGCATTCTCAGAAAAAAAATGCAGTCTTGACATTTGACGTCTCTATATACCTCGTTAGTCTGAGCAAGGCTGCTGAGGTCATATCAATCAAATGCCATGTTTGTAATGTTCCTGTGACCTTACCCTCTCCTCGACAGGTTCTTGTCTGTATGGTTCTAGCAGATAGAAATTACATATGGCTGTTCTTATAACATTGTACACCTCAGTGTTAATTTGAACTGGTTTGCCTTTAAGTTGACTGTCATCTGGCGATAAATCCTGCAGCTGCTTCATAAGCAACGAACCAAGCTCCTTACTTTGACAGCACCCACAGTGATTTCACTGAGGTAGAGAGACAGTTTCTGTTTAACAGCTGTGAGCCCTGGATTTGAATAAAACTCATTTGTAATATCTTGGCAAAAAATGTACAAGCCCACAGAGTCAGTCGCTCAGGTGGCAGAGTCAGTCGTCATGTGATTGGTTGTTTGATCCATGGCTGTGTATCTGGGGCATGAATGACAAATTATTTAATCTATAAAATGTTCAAAATAGTGAAAAATGTCCAAAATAAATTCTGGTGACATCTTTAAAATGCTTGTTTTGTCCAACTAACAGGTCAATACGCAAATATATTGAGTTCAATATCATAGAAGGCTAAGAAAATCAAATCAAATCTTCCCTCTGAGAGGTTGGAACCAGTGCATTTTTTAACAATTTGGCTTCATAATAGTCGCAGTAGTTGTAATCCAGTGTGTGCATTGCAATCATATGAAGATAGGTGTTTGTAGGTATTGACTTAACTGTCCAGAATCATTGGAATACTGCAATTTTCCATTTAACGTGATACATAGAGATTTTCCCTTTTTGTCCCAACCTGCATGGGTTAGGTACAAGGTAGAAATATTTTGCATTTTACAGCAGAGGGTGGTATTATGAGGGGGTTAGGCAAATAGGTTGTAGTTCGCTTTATGCAACTCACAAAAACAAACATTATGCAAAATTATAAACAGTACATGGGTGAATAAGTCGTAGAAATAAAAACATTTTATATGTTTTATTATAGCAGTCTATGTCCATTTGTATATCAGTCACTATATTTATGTGTCCTTATTCCTAAATGTGTTTGTGTGCCTCTGAATGTGTATTTTTTTCAATGTGTGCGTGCCAAAAGCTGTGTGAGTCCATTTCTGTATGTTTCTGTACATGCGTGTCATTGTGTGTGTCTCCTTCGGTCTAGGTAATTCCAACATTCTCCATACGCTCATGCATGCAGCAGTGGGAGACGACTGTAGAGGCATGCCTGAGGGATGTGGTCAGGAGAGGCCTGTGTTTTATGGAACATACTGTACTAAGCTGCACTGCTGCAGTAAAGGTGCTATAAATAGAAGGTGCTGATAAAGAAAAAGAAGAAAAGGGGACTCACCAAACCGGTTGCTATTTGAACACTCGGCCAGGGGCCAAAGGACAAGGCTAAGCTAAAACCAACACTGGCATATAAAAGTGTGTAACCAAGAAGGACAGGTATTCTCAGATTTACTTTAAATGTATTTGTTTGTATTAAGGGTTAGGGTTTGGGTTTCAAGACTTGATGTATTTATGATTTTCATTAGGGAAGTGCATGCACACTATATGACATGCAGTCGTATAGTGTGACAGACTGCAACCACATCTGTCACCATCACGGAGGTCTACTAGAGAACTGTCCATCTGCAAATATAAGTAATGTTTATGTAATGTAAAACTTGTAAAGGACAAGTGTGATGAGGTTGGTTTATTTTCAAATGTAGGTAGCAGAGTGAGAAACCCTAGCCTTCAATTTTCAGGGATTGGGTTTGGACTCAAACTGAAACAGACCTCGTGGAAAAAACCTACCCAAACCCAACAAGCATAAATACATTTTTAAGAGAGGAATGATCTGAGGACCCGTTTTGAAATAGGCCTGAGGATAATTACTCCAGATCCAAGATGTGGTCCATTCTGAAAAGATTTAAGTAGAGAGAACACCAACACTATCCGCAGCATGATGCTCCATCAGTTAACAAGCAGTTGAAAATAATAACCTTACAATACATTTTTTTTCCTGAACTTAACAGTTTGGTACAGTACTGACACTTTAGTTGTCTTAGTTATAGCCTATTAGTAGTATAGCAGTAGTTCTACATAAGGGGATTTTTTGACAGCATTATATAATGTAGCATGAATGTGCATCAGTTGTCATTTTCTGAACCTTCAACTGGCTACATAGCCACTGGCTGTGAGTGGGGTCAAGTCAGTTTTATTTATATTTCCCAAAATCACAAATTGGTCTTACAATGCATTACCATTTATGCAAAATATATTGCATCTCTTTATCCTTTTAAATAATATAACCTTGTACATCATGATTGATTTATGAAAGATAATCTCAAATAGAATCGGTGCATTGATTCTGGTAGTACAATGCAGGTTTTCAAGACAATGTTCATGATAAACATTTTAATATCTATTGCTGCTGAGAGATTGGTAGAGGCTGTCTGGTGAGTCTTATGCAAAGGCAAGTTTTCTGATGGCTAAGCAAGAGAAACCTGAACCCTGTGGTGGGTGACTCATTTTCAAGGAGAGGAGTTTTATAGGTTTTGAAACTAATTGTTTGCCCTCTGATCCAACAGGTTATAAAGGGGCTTACATGGATGGATGAAGGCAAGGAACAGTGTTTGCTTAGCCTTAGATAAAGGTGAAATGCATATGAATGGAAGAAAAGAACTGTAGCTCTTGCTAGAAGACCTGCAACCACTCTCTTGTTATTATAGCATTTAAAAGCACTGCAAGATTTTAGGCATTCAGTACAGTTGTCACAAAGAAACCTGAAGGGTACCTCTTTCCATTATTTGCCCATTAGGCACCGTGCATTCCTCCAAGGTGCTAACAAGTATTAAAGAGGTTTAGTCCCAAGGTTGCACCACATCGATTTCTAAAACATGAATGAAGAGTGTCATTGCCAGTTTTTCTTCAATAGCCTTCTCCAAATAATCTGTTTTAGAAAATTTGTATGAAATGACAATCTGGGTGCTCAGTGATTTGTTTAATTTAACTTTGAGTGTGCATCAACACCAAGTCTGGTCCATTGGGCATTGTGAAGCAGCATACATCTCCGCTTTCCCAATACCGTGCATCTCTTTTCCAAGTGCCTGCACATTCAGAGCCTGAAGAGGCTGACACCCAGCCCTCTTAAACGACACTGTAACCCGTTTTATGACCTTGTTTTTCTTCTATTTTTTGTCTCCTTTTTTTTTTTTTTTCTTTCAGTCTCACTCTCTCCTGCTTCGCTCTCATCCTTGACCCTGATCGCTCCAGATCACCTTTAAATATCCCTTGTTCCTTTATGCCAACACAGCGATATACACACACATGTGCACATGTGATCCATTGGATATCTATTTGGCTCCATGCACACACTGCACCCCCAATGTTCCCATTTGGAATTCTACCGTTCCCAGAATCTAGTTTCACCAAAGCAACACCAGCGTGTCTGTTCACACACACACACACACACACACACACACACACACACACACACACACACACACACACACACAGCAATTTCATAGACACCACATTCCCTTTTTTCCCTCTTTTTTTTTTATACCCCAGCTCTGGGCTGGTTTTTATGGCGCCCCTTTACCCCCACCCCCCACCCGCTTGCTGTGTTCCTTCAGGAATTTTGGCCCACGTTCAAAAATCCTAAATCAACTACAGGCTGCTACAGCACCCTGGGCCCCTTCGCTCTGCGTCTGTCTTCCCACATGTTGACCCCAGGGAATGTTTGTGTATGTGGAAAGGGGGCTGACAGTCAGGCCACTGACAACCTGTCCCAAGAAGGTTTTTACTGACTGTCCAATAGCTTTTGCCCCCTGTCTCTTTCCTCCTCCCTATCCGTCATTTTCTCACTCATGCTTCTTGTTTATCTTCTTTTTGTCACTACCTGATAAATGAAAATGTTTAACTAACCTTTGGGACCCACATCACCCTCACTCTCCTTCAGTGATGGTTGATTTTTTTGGCCCTCTCACTACTTTATATTTTACATCTGTCTGTACATCAGAGACATATGCTTGCAAGTTATATGTAATAATACAAATATTACATAACAGAATAGAAAGGAGGAGGAAAATTGGCAGCCTGACAGAAAGAGTCATCCTATTCCCTAATGGAGTATAATTATAGCATCTTCCTATTCCCTCTGCAGTCTCAGATACCAGGCCCAGGTGCTGTAAGTTCAGTGCTTCACCGTTGTTATAGAAGAAAATGCAAAGTGCGCCTACATTTCCAAAAGCTTATTTTGTGTAAAGTGGTTTATCTTTTCTAAGCCAAGGCCAATATGACACTCCACAACTTTCACACTTTTTTAGGGCTATACATCATTTTGCTTTTAAGAGGCAAAAAGTGAAGATCTTTAATATTTTGAGGTCATTTGAGGCGCATTGCTTTGCCTTCGGCTGCCTCACTCTCTTTGTCTCCTTTCTCCTAGCTTTGACTCTTTTTCTTCCAGAGTTCATTCCTTCTCTGCCTTTTCTTTTTGTAAGAAAAAATGGGGGGAAAAAAGTTCAGTGGAAAGAAATTTGTTCTACAGATGTTGTCTATCCTGGAGCCCAAAGCTTAGTCGAATAGAGGATTGCTTTCTCTCCCTCCCCGTCCTCTCTCCATTGGAGTCCCCCCATGACTCGTCTGCCTTCCCTCTACCTCTGTGTGACCCTCTTGTCTCATTTCGTCATTTACTCTCTTTTTCTCTCCAATACATCATGTCCGTCTGGTCTGTACATGGTGATTAACAAACTGCCTTTAATTGATTCACTGCATTGGTGTGGTGTAAAGCTAAGATCTGCTAATCTCTGTCAACACAGGGGTCCCCTCTGCTCTGCTTTTATGTGGGTTCATATACATAAAACTTGGCGTGTATAGAGCTGTTTGAGACAGCTTTGTGCATGTGTGAGATGCTCAGATGACAAGCCTGCTGCACATTAGTCTTTTGATTTAGTGAGTTTGGCTGCGGCGCCATCCCTCCTGCCTCGACTCCGTTCCTCGTTCATCTCTCTACAGTGAGTGTCTTTGGTTGTCCATTGTATATAGTCTGGTTCAGATTCTCAGTTTGGTTGCTCCTCTGAAAGAGAGGAACACATGTGCTGAGCTGATGTGTTGTCTTGCATGTTTGCAGCAAAGCTAGCTCCCTCCCAGCTTGCCAGCTCTCACTGTGGTGTTGAAAACAGGAATCTATTATTTTTCATACCTTCTGTGTATTATATCGCTGCAGAATGCCACCTCTAAACACTATCAGTACAGTCTAGTGATTACTGTTTACTGCATTTAAAAATTAAATCAGAAATAATCCCCAGGTGCTAAAATGAAGTCAAAAAACACAAAGTGTGGAGCTTATGACTCAAGCCTGAGTCACCATTGAAAATAAGGTAATACTAATATGACACATGGCTTTTTATGGCCATGCATTAATTTAGCATTTTATAAAGGCATCAAACATATTTAGGCTGCGAGGGATTGAAAAGTGTTTTGGGAGAGTGTGTGTGGCTTGACTGGCTTTGGACATCTTCTGTCAAGGTACATCCTTTGTTACAGTGAAGTGATGCTGGTTTCTGTTTTCAACTGGTAAAGCTGTCCTAATCCATCCATGAACCCCATCTTTTTCCCAGCCACTTCACAGTGAATGTAAACTCTAGTGCGTTTATCCAGTCTAAGCTCATTGTGCTCTATCTTGAAAGCAAAACATGGGTAACAGACGTTTCCTTACTTGTTTAGGAATCCCATTTTTTTGATCATTATTATATTAGAAGTTTCATCTGCTGTCTAGAGTTCATTTGCCCTTTAGAGCTGTTTATAGCAGTGAGTTTGTTTCTGGGTATTACACACAAGCTAGTCTGTTTCCAGAACAACCACGCTCATTTAATCATTAAATAAAGAATCCATTGACAAATCACTGCTTTGCAAGCGGGATTAAGAATGGGCACATCATCTTCCTACATAGCTTGCTTAAAACAGAGTACCTGTCCTTGTTAAACAATGTCACTCTCCACTGATAGCTCAGGATAAAAGACAACAAAAATAACCCCTCTCCCCAACAGAAATCGGCTAACATGAAGACAGTGTCATAATGTTGAATAAAATAAGAAATAAATAACAATTGAATTTGATTCTAGTGACCGGTAATAACATAAAATGGCAAAGCACAATCCCTCCGTGTGTCTTGTGCTGAAAGCTTGGTGATATGGCTACTTGCGGGATTAGTTAGCAAACTACTGTAGCATGCGATCAGCTAAGAATAGTTTGCTACCTACCTATCTACATCCATGACAAATAGCAACAATTTTGGATGAATCAGCTGTACAGGGCGTTGTAAGTTGAGCTACAGAAATAAATCTCAAACTGGCAAATTTCTTCTATCATCATGAATGCATTACCTGCTCCTAGTAACATGTCGACTGAATGCTTTTCAGTGGGATAGATACAGGACATGCTACTGATTGGTCAGGGCAACACAAAACAAATAAAATCCCCCTTTCAAACAGAAATTGGCTAACATGAACAAAAATGTCAGACTGAAAGAATAAAACGAAACAAAATGGCAGTTCCGCCTTATCATCAGGCAACAGAAAGGCCCATTTCACTGCAGTGGAAGCTGTTGCATCAGGGAGTTAAAAATGTTTTAGCTGTTCTGCGAACTTACATTTTAGCACTAATGTATTCATACCGACTACCACAGAATATCCTCCAGGGCTGCTGTCTGCCATAACACATGCCAACAGACAGGGTTCACAAAGTGTTTCCATTTGATCACAGATCATATAGCTATCACACCTCCTTCTGTAAGCATAAAAGCCAAGCATACAGTTGCTCCGCAAGACATGTTCCACTGTCGGAGATACCTTATCCAGACAAACATCATAGCTCATATGTTGAGCCATCAATTATGTATCATGTCAAAGGCATCACATTTTCTGCACAGGGGAAGGTCCACAGTGGTAGTAGAGCTTTTTGTATTTCAATTTTGGCTTTGATGGTGCACCACTGAACATTAGTTATCCTGTAGTTGATATTGTTATTGAGTTATAACAATGACAAATCCTGGTTTACAGCTAAACTCAGACAGCTAAGGTTGGAAAAGGAGGAGGCATTTAGGAGTGGTGACAGGGCCGGGTGCAGGGCATTAAAGTACTGGTTTAGCAAGGAGGTGCGAGAAGCTAAACGACTATACTCGGAGAGACTAAAGAACCAGTCCTCTGCAAATGATGCCACTTCTGTCTGGAGGGGGCTCAGACAGATCACAAACTATAAACCCAAAGTCCCCCTCTCCATAAATGATTCTCGCCTGACAAATGAGTTGAACCAGTTCTACTGCTGCTTTGAGAGTCAATCGGACACCATCCCCCGTGACTCATCTGCTCAGTTTCATCCTCAGTCCACCAAGGGATGATGGTCAAGCCTCCACCATCATCCCTGTCCTCAAGAAACCAAGGACCACAGGACTAAACGACTACAGACCCTGTCGCCTTGACCTCTGTGGTTATGAAGTCCTTTGAACGCCTTGTGTTGTCCCACCTAAAATCAATCACAGACCCTCTCTTGGACCCCCTGCAGTTCGCCTACAGAGCCAACAAGTCTGCAGACGATGCAGTAAACATGGCCCTTCACTACATCCTCCAGCACCTGGACACCCCAGGAACCTACGCCAGGATCCTGTTTGTGGATTTCATCCCGTACCTGCTGCAGGACAAGCTCTGCAGGTGGATCATAGACTTCCAGACGGTTAGGAAGCAGCACGTGAAGCTGGGAAAACATGTCTCTGATTCCAGGACCATCAGCACCGGTTCCCCTCGAGGCTGCGTTATTTCCCCCCTTCTCTTCTCCCTGTACACCAACAGCTGCACCTCCAATCACCAGTCTGTCAAGCTCCTGAAGTTTGCGGACGACACCACCCTCATTGGGCTCATCTCTGGTGGGGATAAGTCCGCCTACAGGTGGGAGATGGACCATCTGGTGACCTGGTGCAGCCAGAACAGTCTGGAGCTTAACGCTCAGAAGACAGTGGAGATGGTCGTGGATTTTAGAAAGAGCCCAGCCCCACCCTCCCCCATCATCGTGTGTAACTCCCCAGTCACCACTGTGGACTCCTCCCGCTTCCTGGGCACCATCATCTCCCAGGACCTCAAGTGGCAGCTGAACATCACCTCCCTCACCAAGAAGCCCCAGCAGAGGATGTACTTCCTGCAGCAGCTGAAGAAGTTCAGCCTGCCAAAGACAGTGAAGGTGCACTTCTACACCCCCGTCAGTCCATCCTCACCTCCTCCATCACCATCTGGTACGCTGCTGCCACTGCCAGGGACAAGGGCAGGCTGCAGCACATCATTCGCTCTGCAGAGAAGGTGATTGGCTGCAATCTTCCTCCTCTTCTGGACCTGTACTCCTCGAGGACTCTGAGGCGTGCAGGAAAGATAGCAGCTGACTCCTCCCACCCCGGACACAAACTGTTTCAGACTCTCCCCTCTGGCAGGAGGCTGCAGTCCATCAGGACCAAAACCTCTCGCAACAAAAATAGTTTCTTCCCGTCTGCAGCCTCATTAACAAGGCCCGGGTACCCCACTGACACTCCCCCCTTGCAAATGATACAAATGTTTGATCTCGTGCACGTTGCACGTTGTCAGTTTATATATTTATATGTACACAATATTCTCTTCCGTTGCGTTACTTCTGCACGGCCCAGAATAATGCACATGTACAGTGGGTACGGAAAGTATTCAGACCCCTTTAAATTTTTCACTCTTTGTTTCATTGCAGCCATTTTCCAAAAATCAAAAAAGTTCATTTTATTTCTCAGTAATGTACACTCAGCACCCCATCTTGACAGAAAAAAACAGAAATGTAGAAATTTTTGCAAATTTATTAAAAAAGAAAAACTGAAATATCACATGGTCATAAGTATTCAGACCCTTTGCTCAGTATTTAGTAGAAGCACCCTTTTGATCTAATACAGCCATGAGTCGTTTTGGGAAAGATGCAACAAGTTTTTCACATCTGGATTTGGGTATCCTCTGCCATTCCTCCTTGCAGATCCTCTCCAGTTCTGTCAGGTTGGATGGTAAACGTTGGTGGACAGCCATTTTCAGGTCTCTCCAGAGATGCTCAGTTGGGTTTAAGTCAGGGCTCTGGCGGGCCATTCAAGAACAGCCACGGAGTTGTTGTGAAGCCACTCCTTCGTTATTTTAGCGGTGTGCTTAGGGTCATTGTCTTGTTGGAAGGTAAACCTTCGGCCCAGTCTGAGGTCCAGAGCACTCTGGAAAAGGTTTTCGTCCAGGATATCCCTGTACTTGGCCGCATTCATCTTTCCCTCGATTGCAAACGGTCGTCCTGTCCCTGCAGCTGAAAAACACCCCCACAGCATGATGCTGCCACCACCATGCTTCACTGTTGAGACTGTATTGGACAGGTGATGAGCAGTGCCTGGTTTTCTCCACACATACCGCTTAGAATTAAGGCCAAAAAAGTTCTATCTTGGTCTCATCAGACCAGTGGATCTTATTTATCACCATCTTGGAGTCCTTCAGGTGTTTTTTAGCAAACTCCATGCAGGCTTTCATGTGTCTTGCACTGAGGAGAGGCTTCCGTCGGGCCACTCTGCCATAAAGCCCCAACTGGTGGATTGCTGCAGTGATGGTTGACTTACTACAACTTTCTCCCATCTCCCGACTGCATCTCTGGAGCTCAGCCACAGTGACCTTTGGGTTCTTCTTTACCTCTCTCACCAAGGCTCTTCTCCCCCGATAGCTCAGTTTGGCCGGACGGCCAGCTCTAGGAAGGGTTCTGGTCGTCCCAAACGTCTTCCATTTGAGGATTATGGAGGCCACTGTGCTCTTAGGAACCTTAAGTGCAGCAGAAATTTTTTTGTAACCTTGGCCAGATCTGTGCCTTGCAACAATTCTGTCTCTGAGCTCTTCAGGCAGTTCCTTTGACCTCATGATTCTCATTTGCTCTGACATGCACTGTGAGCTGTAAGGTCTTATATAGACAGGTGTGTGGCTTTCCTAATCAAGTCCAATCAGTATAATCAAACACAGCTGGACTCAAATGAAGGTGTAGAACCATCTCAAGGATGATCAGAAGAAATAGACAGCACCTGAGTTAAATATGAGTGTCACGGCAAAGGGTCTGAATACTTATGACCATGTGATATTTCAGTTTTTCTTTTTTAATAAATTTGCAAAAATTTCTACATTTCTGTTTTTTTCTGTCAAGATGGGGTGCTGAGTGTACATTACTGAGAAATAAAATGAACTTTTTAGATTTTTGGAAAATGGCTGCAATGAAACAAAGAGTGAAAAATTTAAAGGGGTCTGAATACTTTCCGTACCCACTGTATATATCTGCAATGTTGTTCTTCTATTCCATATTTATACATTTCTAAATTTATTTATGTCGACTGAATGTTTGTCTACGTGTAGCACCTTATCACCACAGCAAATTCCTCGTATGTGTAAAACACTAACTGGCAATAAAGCTCCTTCTGATTCTGATTCTGATATCAAACAGTGGGATAGTGGTGTTCACAGCAGCAACCGGTACACCAATGTACAAAAAACAGTACATCATGTGATACAACTGTAAAACAGTCATTTACTGTACTGTGCTGTTACTAAGGAAATCAAATTAAAAAGGACATTTCATGGTAGATTTCTCATAACTTTGATATAATAATAAAAAACTTTGTGACAACACTAATCCATAGGCTCATGGGAAAAAGCAGATTTGCTTGCTCCTGCAGGTTAAAGACTTAAAGAATGCAGATGTATAGATGCACCTTTTACAGGATGTCGTTGGTTAGCCACTGCTATACCTGTTACCGTATATAATCTGTGCTGCGGCTGACAGCGGTGTCGTTGCTCTGGTTTTAAAAGAACAACAGCCGAACATGAGTGATCTGTCATAGTATGAAGCTGCCAGTGCTGACGCTTTTTCCTGTTGCCTCTCAGATGCTTGTCTGTTCACCCGCCAGACATCTACTCTACTGTTGTGCTTATCTGGCGAGGAGAAATAAGAGGAGGGAGGAGGGAATTGGCCTGAACTCATCATGACAGTCTGGAAACTAATACTGCAGTGTATTTGGTGCAGATGTTTATTTTGATTCCTTCTAGAATTGCTTTTGCCGAGTATTTAATACAAATTAAAATATTGAAAATGTGATGGGAAATGCTCCAGAATCTGATCTCAGTGATTGGATCTCCTATTGTCAACAACCTGTGATTGATGTGACTCTACCTTTTTTTTTTAACAAGAATACTTAAACTTAATTTTGCACCGTACTGGCTGGAAATGTATTACAAGAACATATAGGCTGCATAATGAATGACAATGGCAGAGTTGGAAATTTTGTGAGCCACAATGATACTTGTGTTTGGGTACAGATTTGTCCTTTATTTTTTTTTGATACTTGGAATGAATAAAATGTTTTAATACAAAAAACTTTTTTATAAAGATCAAAAGACACCAAAGTTTTCAAATGTTAAATGTTGTCCTAATGGATTTAATTTTTACTGATCAGTTGCTGGTCTTAATTATTTTATTTATTTATTTTTATTGCTCGCATGTATTATCCGTGCGTCTGTTTTTAATTGTGTTTACTTATGTATAATGTATTATCTTTACACTTTCGACATAGTTTTTGTGGCTGCAACTTCAGTGGTTTTGCTTTCTCGCTTGTCAGAACACTAGCAAGCAAACAAGAACTTTTGCACCCCGTCACTTATATTGAAATGTATGATTTTAAGGGGAATCGGGGTACTTGTTTCTTTATGCTAAGATAGGCCAAACACTAGCCTGAAACGTAACGGTTTTGTTTTAGTCTATGTTTTGTTTTGTTCTAGTTTATGATGCTAGTCTTACACCCTTACATTTTGTTATTTAAGGATTGAGACCATTTTTTATATGTGTGTGTATGTGTATGTATATAATATAATATAATATAATATATAAAATTACACACACAGAGCCGCATATTTTACAATTCTCCCTGTTGGAGAATCTTTTTAAAGGAGTCACTATTTCTCTATAATCGCATTTCTATACTTTCTGTACTATTTCTTATCGTCCAACATATAGTATACACTGATACTAATATATTTTTAATAAGCTAATATGAACTAATATATCTGATGTATATTTATTTTATTGTTTATTTTTGCAGAAACAGCGCACTATTAAGAAGTAACTGCATCAACATTGGCATTAGTTTGAGTCAATTTGAACCATCTGCTAAGCAAGTCCTGACTCCAGCTCTGTACTTCACACACCGATATGAGATTGATTTTGATCTTCTCAGAAAGAAAACAAAAAAATGCATTTCACATTATATTGAACTATTCCTTTAAATGAGTTGAAATGGGTCACAAAGATGTTTTCTTACTGTAGCGCCCCTAGTGAGAGGAAAGACAGACAGCGTTGTGCATTTTTTTTTTGGTGAGCAAAGGGGAATTCTGTCACTTACATCATCCTTCAAATTACATCCTGCCACCACCTATAATAATGTTAGACATACTAAAAAGGCCACAGCACACTGTAACATCATCTGATATGCAGTCAGCTCTTTAACACAGACCTATGCTTCACTTGACGAATATTTCCCTGTGTTCATGGAATAAATCTGCTGGTCCCTCTCCAGCAGGGACAATGCACTGTCACATCAGAGTTCACAGACGAATAAGCAGCGAGGAAGACACCTTTCCTATCTATTTCCTCAGTCTGCAAGAGTGAGAGAAGAGAGGATTACTACACCCGGGACTGTAGTGCAGCATTGTATGCTACATACACTGCACTGTGCACAGCTGGGTAGCATTAAAAGCTGGAGCCAAGCATGGTCTGCAACAGAATTCAACTTTTATAAACTGTCTGAAATAAAAGGGGTTTATCGCAAGACAAAGCAGTTTATGTTATTCTAACATACAACAGGGTTAGTTGTTATGGAATGAGGCAGGGTTTTAACATGCATTGAGAGTGTTAGATAATATTCTTAAAACCCAAAGATTATAAAATTATATAAAACCAAGAAAATGAGCAAGTATTCTCATTTGAAAAGCTGGATGCAGAAAAGGCTTGTTTAAAAAAATACTTCAGTATTTAAGAGATAACCAGAATTTATTTATTTGATTAAATACATTTTCTCACAATCAACTATTTGTTTTAGCATTACAGAGCACTACACTGTAAAAATGTCCTTTTTAAAAAGCCATGAAGACAAATTTTTCGTAAAACATGAAAAGGATACGGCACTAGACTTATCTCACCCCTTTGGCAGTTGTTTTAGGGTTTTTCTAAGAATGAACGTCACTGTCTTGAAACAAGACTTGTTGAGGCAGATTGCAGCAAACTACTGAAGCAAACTGTATATGTATTGGCAACAGCTTAAAATAATCTCACCCAACTGGCTGAAATTCTTCACTAAGGGCTACACACAAAGGCCAATCAGGCTGTGCAGTCAACACAATGACGGTGTTTGGTATACTTTGGTCACTTTGTATTTCCTGGAACAATGTTTTTTATTGCAGACTCTGTCTGTTTGACAGTGAATGTGAGAGGTGGGCTGTTGGCGCCTACAGCATAGCAATGGCAGAACCTCGACGCCTAAATATAATGGACAGACAGAAGTCTGTGCCTATAGAGAGCGGACGTGAAACTGGAACATCCAGGATCTGTTGCAGAAGTAAGAAAACCTTATTCAAAATGACATTTGTAATGATGCAAATGAATCAGCCCTGCTGAACTGTGTTCAACAGTATATCCTGCAGATCAGTCCTTTTGTTGAGGCATGGATAGTAAATTTATTTTATTATAAAACCTGGAGTATCTCTGATAATTTCATATTAAAGTTATTAGAAGCCTTCAGAAGAAATTGACATTTTGGGAAATGCGTTTATTATCTTTCTTACAGAGTACAATGAGATCAATACCACTCTCATATCTTTCTGGTGAATATGGACCTACAGCCTGGAAACATTTATATTAGCTTAGCCTGACTCTGTCCAGCAAAAGCACAAGCTAATTAATTAACACGTTATAGCTTGTTTGTTAATCTGTACTTAAACCAAAGTGTACAAACAACACGTTGTGGTACTGTGAGGTTGCCAATCAACCAACAGAGACTCCAGGAAGTCACTGTTTGCTTGCAGCCAAAAAGTCAAGCTACAAACCGAAAGAAAAAGAAGGGCACGTCTTTTTTATCTTATGTGCCTGCACCATAAACTGTATAAAAAAAGGCCTGCATGCGCCGAGTCCATGCGTGATTTTAATGGCCGATCACCTTCAGCTGCGGTCTCAGGCATGTTCGTCACTGTTGTCACCACAAGCTTGGCTTTCCATTGGTTTCATCTCCTGGTATCATTTAACACTTCTCTGTACATTTTTAATTGCTATTCACATCACTTGTCACTGATTGATCACTGGGTTCCATCACTTCAATCAAACTCTTTTGTTGCACAGCAGCGATCAGCTGATATTACTGAGGGAGCCTCTGGCTGCAGCTGCGGCTGCTTCAGGTATAGTTGGTTTGATCGGCTGGACGTGCAGCCTCTCTTTTCCTCTGTGAGTCTTCAGTGTAGTTTAGTGACTTCTTTAAAAAGACTCTTGTTTTATACTTAAAAAAACGAAATGAGAAGGTTTTACAGCAGTAGGCTACTTTATGTCGTGTTTAATTGAGAGCTTTTACTTGGAAAAGTTCTGAAGGTCTCTGGCTTGCTTGACAAACCTCTGAAAAAGCCATCAGAAAACGTAAGATTGCGGATTCCACGGAATGAGAAAGGCAGGAATTTCCTCTGCCTGGAGAAGTACACACTCCTGCTCATGCTTAATTGTGATTTGTTATACGATCTCTTCACAATCAATTTGTTGAAAAAGGCTAGTGAGAATTGAATACACAACCCTCCGAACAGGAGTCCTGTGCACTACCAACTGAGTTAGTCGCACAAATGTTGGAATATAAATGGTCAATTTATATTTTATCCCGCCATCTTATGACTTGAAAAACATTTGGCCCGATTCCAGACTTATTTGCCGACCCCTGCTCTATGACTCTCACTCTTTTTTTTGTCTTTCACCCCAACACAGTCACCTTTTTTTCTGTTGTAGTTTCTCTTTTCATCATCCTTTTACTTCTCAAACTGTACTCACTCACTCTGCCATGCTGTTATTTTTGTCAGTCTAAATTCAGTCTCCATAAATCATAAAACAAAGCTAGCACATGCAAAACCTGATAGAGAGAGAAACTTCACTGGACATACATTATATGCAGAAAAATGCATGGAGATACAGACATACAAGATGTTTTTTATTTGTGAATTGTAGGCTATGGCTTTCTTGTAGGGCTGCATGATTTGAAGAAAAAGTCATATTGCTATTATTGTGGACAATATTGCGATTTGCAATGCGATTATAATGAAACAAATGGTAGGCTTTGAAATGTGTATTTCTCAACTTGAATAAAGTTAAACAATAAACAATATTTATTGCAATAACAAGTAAACCAGATGTAAAGCAGATCGAGGGGAGCAAGTTGCTCTACAGAGGAAGCGGCTAGAAGCAGCAAATATGGGCACACTGGCATCCTGGCACCAGCTCAGTGTACATCTGTCCACTGCAGATTCTCTAGCCACAACCTGGAGGACGATCTTGCGTGTATTAAAATAAAGAGTAGACTGTTTAGTTAATAGTTTACTGTTAGTATATAGTGTTTCCCACAGATTAACAGCATAACTGTGGTGGGCAGGGGGGCAGTCGGCTGTCACAGGTGTTATGCCGAATTTTGCATGCATGCCGAGAATTGTATGAAAATGCATTGAAGTTCTGCTTTTAAACGCTATACTATTCTTTGTGGGGTTCATCAATAGTGATAAATGATCAGTATATATATTATGAACGTTAAGAATCGTTAATATATTCTTACACTTCGTACACAAAAGTACCATTTCTTGAGACTCAGCAAAAACATGTTGCGTTAACCGTGTTCAAACAATGTGAACAGCAAAGTTTCCTGAAAAGGACCTTAATAAGTGAATGCATAATTCGGCAAAACAGATGTTGTAGGCTACCTGCGAAATTTGCATCCACCTCTTTTCTCAGCATAAAAGAGCGTTACCTCCAGTGAGGTGTATGCAATTCACGGCAGGCATGCAGAATTCGGCACAATACCTGCGCTGCAAAACGTCACTAGACCTCGAGGAAGCAAGGCCTGAACATTGTTCTCACGCAGTCTACCGGAGGCAGATTGTGTCTGACTTGACAGCGCTGTTTTTATTCCCCAATCTATCAAGTCGGCAAAGCCAGTTAACTCGAATGCACCTGTTGACTACCAGTTATACAGCGTGGTAACTTCGACAGCTGTTTAGTTAACATAGCTCTCCTTATTAGCTAGGCTCCTTACTTGCTTGCTAATAACTGTTTTGAAGATGGGTCTCCGACATTGACAGCGTTATGTTGAATAGATTTGTGCAGCGGTGTTTGTGATACCAACCGTTCAATTCACAGATGGTCTGTTGTCCGTGTTTGCGAGAGAAAAAGAGAGAGAGAGAGCGACCGAGTGAGAGGATGTGCGGAGTGAACATGCGCTGCGCAGCGCTGCAATCAAGAACGATTGTAAAATGGGTTGCCAAATTTACTTGGTCGGCTGTTGATCTACCTGGGCGGCCCGCCCAAGTAAAGCCTATGTATGGGAAACACTGGTATAACAATAATATATTAAATACTAGATTCATTAGAATTTTATATAGCCTAATATTTTACAGTTTTTTTTTACCACTTGTTAATTTCTATGAGTTGTTTTTATTCATTAAACCTTTGTGCAAGCAAAATGCTCTACATTGGTCTCTAATTTGTTAATGCTAAGTACTAACTTGTCAATAATCATTTTGTGACATTTAATGATTTGGTGTAAAGTCCCGCTGCATCCAGGCTGTGATTGGTCAGTTGATGAAAAGTGACTGACATGCATGTCGGCTCTGTGAAAAGTTGAACATATTGAACAACAAAAGGCACCGACGCAGCGACGTTAAATGGCAGCAAGCCAAGCCCAAACCTTCCTATCTTCTCCCAGTTTTCTTCTGTCTTAGCCTACTAATTCAGCTGCAGTTGATCTCCGGAGCACTGGCATATCTCTTGTCGCTCCGGTGACGAATCCGACCATGTTTTGAACGATTAGCGGCAGCAGCGGGGTGGGTGGAGGGTTTATGGTAGGTTGTGGTCTTAAAAGTTACTGGCACACTGCTCATAAAACATTTTTCTCATTGCACATAGGCTTTTTTGTTTTAGGGGCACATGCGAGAGCCCGGTTTGGGCGAAGATAATGAGCTGCAGCGCGCACACAGAAGAGAATATAACACACACCTTTTGTCTTGTATGTCTTGATTGACTAAAGAAATACTAACTTTTTTCCATAGCTACATTTTCTACACAGCCAATATACAGCTAATATTAGGGTAAAAAAAAATTTCCAGAACATCTGGCCGTAGTACCGATGTGGTCATTTTGTGGCCTGCCTTGTCCTGCAAGGGGAAAAAACATGTGAACCTGTGAAAGCTCCTCTTGTTTCACATGCCCTCTACTCTTCCTGTGAGTGTTATCAGAGCTGAGATTTAAAAATGGATGTGTTGCCACTCTTAGTTGTTTGTTTTTCAGTGTGCCCTGCGGGTGGATCTAATAATCAATATGCTATATGCAGCGATATGTTCTCTTGCAATACTTTACCAGTACACTAAAAGCACAATACGTTCTGTTGAGATACTGAAACTGAGGTGTTTTCTTCTTTTGTTACAGATATTTAAACTCATAACTGGCAGGTAAACATTTAACTATTGAATGGCTGCTTGACATTTAAATGATGACGCAGATGAGCTCATATCGCTTTGTATGTTTTAAGGCTCAGTCTGTGTGTATTTCCGATCATAGTTTCATCTCAGCTGTTTCGTCTTTGCAATCTATGAACTTCTGTCAGACCCATAGTTCTTCATTATGTAGTAAATTAAAGCAAAATACAGAATAAATGGTTCCTGCCTTTACAATTATTTTGAAATTTTAAGATATGTTCATCTTATCTTCTGCTTCACACACATCACAGATACCTGTCTTGCAGGAAATAGTAATTCTGGAGAATGAGCTGCGTTACCATCATGAACAGTTTACAAACAGTTTAATTCCTAGCTGTATCATTTGTATGCATGTCTACCCTTTAAACCCAGGCAGACACACACACACACACACACACACACACAGCGTCTGCTCTGAGTTATGTTATAACTCAAATGTCAGTTCTGTGTGCATGTGTGTGTACCTCTTTGTTGTTTATAAGTGCAGTGAAAAAGAGGAACGGTTTAATTTAATACAGAAGTAAAGATCGGGCAG
Organism: Micropterus salmoides; assembly: GCF_014851395.1. Taxonomy (NCBI): domain Eukaryota; kingdom Metazoa; phylum Chordata; class Actinopteri; order Centrarchiformes; family Centrarchidae; genus Micropterus; species Micropterus salmoides. Next base: position 22,222,591 of record NW_024041262.1, on the reverse strand, counting down.
CAAAAGTATTTGCAGATGGGTCAGAGACAGATACAGAGTCAGAGATAACATACCCATAGCCACATGAGGCACCATGTGGTGAGTCACGTGATTTGTCAGTGTTTTGTGCGGTAGCCTGTGTAGCTGATCTCAACCACTAATTCCTAAATGTCTCTTATTGTGTCATAAAACAATTTAATGGGGAGTTGACAAATAGACAGTGGCAGTGTGTGTTTATATGCATGTATGCATGTGATTGCTGTGATGAGGTTTTTTTTTTTTTGCTTGGGATAATGTTGTAATCTATTTGGATGTGTGCTGAGGGCAAAGCTATGTTTCAAAGGTTAATTAGACTCATGAAATTACAGGCAGTAAAGTTTTGAAAGTGAAACTCATCCTGTGGTGGAATCTGCAGCATCAGATGGCTTCTCATCACGTATGATCTGAAGGTAGTAACTAAAGTGTGGTGGGTTATGTTAATGACATGGCTGCACAAAGGAACTGTCTGCTTTAATTATAGAAGAGTGTTAGGGCTCATGGCTCCTGCTCTCCTTTCTGTTTCTTTGATATCCCTTCCTCTTCTTCCACAGCAGTTCCTTCCTTTTTTCACTGCTTCCTTAATGTGGACCCTTTGATTTCCCCTCCTCTGCACTGTTAGAAGAGGTGGATTAATCCTCTGAATCAAATGTGTCACCTACTCAGTAGGTACCTACTATTACTAAGCAGGAATGAATAGGCCCTAGATTACCGCTGGACAATAATCGCATTTAGCCTCCACAATTGCAAAGACTAAACTTCATTAATAAAGATAAGCAACAGTTACATAGTTGTAGACCAGGACTGTTGGTCTGAAATACCAAAATGACTTATTTCTTACATAGCTTGGACTGCAATTTCTATCAATTATGAAAACAGTGTTCTCTCCTAGTGAGGTCATCCAACTGCTTGCGTTTCTGTCTTTTTATCAATGCTGCCGTGTTCACAGAACTCAGCAATTCCTGTAACTTGGTGAGGTCATAACTGAGATAATGGCCAAAACTATAAAAGTAGTTATGAAAAAACTATGCTTTAAGCTTTAACCTTGACCATAGGACATCCAACAGAAACAACCGAGTTCAGTTAGCATCACGCAGGGTTTCTGATTCTTCTGCTTTAAGTTAGGTAATGCCTAGCAGCAGTGCTGGTGTAACTGCTGGTAGATCAAAGAAAATAAGATAATAATAAACACACTGTTTTTGATGATTTTGAAGACAGCTCAAATTTGAAACAGGACTCAACTGACTTCTTCATCAAAAAGACGAGAAAGACCCATCTGGGAAAAACTGCAACCAAGAATGTTCACTTTCTTACATATACAAACCATGGCCCTAGAAAATAAATAAAAATAACTTAACATTCCTCCAAAGTCTGTTCCCATCTCTTTTATTTAAAGTAACCCCAAATCTTTTACTAACCTGTTTTTTTTAACCCAATTTTAAAATGAATTAAATCAGTAGCTATTAAGGCATTTAATAAGTCATATGTATAATCTCTGAACTAGCAATAAAAATTGTTTTGATTTTGTATTTTTCAAACACGCATTGCATAGAGTTCATCTGCTCCAATGGGCCCAGAAAACAACATGTAATGCTGAAACATATTTTACAAACGACTGGATGTCTTTACACCAGTGTTTCCATTTCATGGCCATATACAGAACTCTAGCTTCTTTCCCCACCCTCCGTGTCCCTTTCTGTCCTTCTGAACACATACGTACTTCATGCAAATACATTGCAGAGGGCACTGGAGCAAAGCTATTTGCAGCTTGACCAACAGTAAAGCCCTGTTACATTGTCTCCCTGTTTATAACCCCCCCCCCCCACCCCATCTCTTGAACCATCCAGCTGTGCAGCCTCTCATCAACAAGGCCTTGTGTCCCTCAGTGTTTCAGTCTTGGTGTCTTTCTATCTCTGTCATCTCTGTCTTATTGATATCCTCCTCCTCATCTCTCTTTGGTCATCTTCTTCCTGAGTGCTGTGCATTTTATGACTGCCCGTATAGTAAATCCAGTCTTTGACCATGACAAAACGACCGCCCTTGGAGTGACACTATGATCAAGCTGTCCTCCCTCACACACCCCCCCAGCCCCCTATCTTCCCCAACCCCAATAGATTGACACACAGATGGCTGGAAGGACATTTACGAGAGAGAGAGAGAGAGAGAGAGAGAGAGAGAGAGAGAGTATAAAAATGGATTTAAACTATATGAAACAGCTAAAATAGTATGAAGGAACAAGTATAGGTGAGTATAGGTGTTGCTCAGTTTGATGAAAACTAGACATCGAGAAAAAAACATCTTAATACAGATAAAGATGCTTCAGGTTGCAGTAAAATGTGAAATGCAAGTCGTTACGTGGCAGGTGTAGACATCTTTATAGATTCAAATTTAATTTGCTATGGGACCCAATTGAAACCAATCTTATGTCTTTCAAAAACATCTGAGTATTTTGAAATGAAAATTGATTAAAACTAAAAGCAAAAAGCCTTGATTTTACTGGAACATCCTTGGATGTGACAGTGTTTTTTTCCTACCCCGAGAAGCTACTATGCCATGGGAGGTTCCAGTTACAATATTGAATTGGCACTTGGGTTAGCAATTATTGCCCCTTTTCTGCCTTGACATGGCGCCAGTATTACTTAGACCTCTGCTAGGGATGCATATCTTAGGACATTTTCTCAATCATCTTCCACCTTAATGATTAAATAATTAATTAATTATGTAAAGCTTATAAGAAACATAATACCCTCATACACGTACAGATAGGCGAACACATGGTACACATTATCACTCTCTCCAAGCCAGAAATCCATGTGTCATACAGACTGTGACAATGGCTACTTTTGCCCTCTTGCCAGACAAGTGTGTGATCTCTCAGCCTGTCAGCACTGATTCTCAGAAATTGATGCAGTTCTTTCAAAGTATTTTCACTTTGTGTCCTTGTGGTTTGTGTGTGTTGTCATTGTTCTGATTTACAAAGAAGATCAGAAGTGCTTTGTATGTTAGATCTAATTCACTGCTTATTTTGACTAAGTGTGGTGGGTCAAGGTTAAATGCAATAGAAACTATGTGAAGATAGTGATGAGTTGGATTCGTAAATGAAGTGCCACTAAGTAGCGCCGTTTTCATGTGAACTCGGCAAAGCCGTTTACAGGGTATCTGCTATAAACCAAGCCTCTAGAATACAAGAATATCCATGATGCAATGTGCTAATGCAAAGTAGATTGTAATAGAGTGGAATCTTGGCTGGCATTTTTGATGACATTACATGAGTTTACTCCATTCAACCTAGATAACCAGTTGATCAAAACCATTGCAGTGGATACTTCACTTATAGTCTCTTCTGCTTTAACTTCATAAGGCTTTAAATCATTGGGTTGTTAAGAGAGCACCTCAAAGTATTTATGGATCAGAGCATCTAAAACTTCCTGCTAATCTTATGGTTGATTATGATGTCTTTTAGGAATAATAAAAATAAAAAAGCATCCCCAGCGATGAGTTCTTTTAGGCCTTGCATGGTTCGGTCTGCGTCATCAGAAGACCGTCTCCCTGAAAGCAGGATCTGATTTTTTCCATCCTCCATCATTCATACCCCCCCCTCCTCACAGCCTGTAGTTCAAAGCCTTACATTTGCCACCAGAGAGGGGGTGGAGTGGCGAACTTGGGGCCCACTGACAGAATTTACCCTCAAGATGTTTTCAGTTGAATGTACTCTAAAGTGGGAAGACTTTTTTTCTGCTTCTGTTTTAGACTTCCTCAAGTCCACCATGAGTGTTTTATCTGGTGATATTATGAATGGTAAATGGTCTGTACTTGTATAGGCTCCTTCCAACCACTCAGAGCGCTTTTACACTACATCATATTTACCCATTCACACACTGATGGAGCAATTGGGAGCAATTAAGCGTTCAGTATCTTGGCCAAGGACACTTCGACATGCAGATCTTCCGATTAGTGGGCAAACCACTCTACCTCCTGAGCCACAGCCACCCCACCAATTACATATTGGTGGTGCTTTGCAAGCAAGAGGAGCACATATTCTCTTGCAGCATGCATCAAAGCCACTTCTTTGGAAATGTAGAACTTTTCAGTTGCCACAAGGCTTATAACTGTGATGCCTTCGCTGCCTTTTGATTTGTACCAAGTAATGATGATGATGTCTTCATTGTTGACTTAATTAATAGTAGGGCAAATACTCAGTTCGATAACACACTCTGAAATACTTAAATGACATCTCATAACTAGCTTAAACAAGAGTTTGCTGTCTGATTGTTAAATAATCATAAACTGTATTTACAAGGCAGGTTCTACTGGCGCTCTTTGAAAATGTAAAGATGTTGTGGTAATGTTGGGAGCATAGACTTGGTCAGACAATAGGTCGTGGTGAGACTCGGCCTTTAATGGGTCTTATGAAAGCCTTCACCCCATTTTATTTTTCTGGAATGCTTCCAGACTGGTAAGGCTTATTTATAACTATCAGGTAATTAGATCCTTTTAAGAAGCTACCTTTTTGGTTTGGCATATAAATAAGTTCAAGAACAATGTCTTAAGTGCCACTAAACAGCTACTAAATCAACATTAACAAAGACTACCAGTACATTATCATTTTCTTAATTACAACTTGAATCAATATTCTCTAGTCTAATAACATCTTCACTGTCTTGTCACTATGTTAAATGGTACCTTTGTATTCCTTCCCAGAGTTGTCAACTGCAGTTCCTCATATTCAGCCTTGCACTTTGCTGTACAATGTTGATAATTATTCTTTGTGCAATAGCATATGCAACCTCAAAACCTTGTTTACTGGTAGCACCTGTGGCTTTGTTAACAGGAAATAAGAGTTTCCTCGTTTACAACACGCTCTGCCATTATTTTTTTGTTGATGCATCTGATGTAGATGTCTCCGAGATCTGCTTCAGATGTCAGTATCAGGTGGTGTTTGGGCAAGTTGTATTATGTACAAAAATGTATGCAAGTGTGACACAGAAACTTTACAATTTTAAGGGGTTCACCAGCAATTTTGTATTAGACATCCATAATATTGGCTTACTCAATATTTTGGAATAATTAAAATAATTGTTTCTCTGCATAGTCACCGAGGTCAACTGTTTTCACAGACTTAATAATACTCATCATGGGTAATCTTTATGTGTAGAATCTAAAGAAGTGAAACAATCAACAGTCACATTACTAATGGACATTAATTAGACAATTAGCAAATCCTCAGTTGTTGACAGGTTACATTTTTGTAAGTTAGCAACTCCACAACAAGGTAAATAGCAACTGGAGGATTCATATTGTTTTTTGACAAACAAGGTTGCTTCTCCTTTCAGGCTTCTTATTGTTTGCCCAGGTCACAGTGAGCTGCCTCTCTCCTTGTGCCTTGTCTTTCTTGCCTATGCAGGTCTGTAGGGGAAGAGCCCTCCAGCTAATTAGAGACTTGCCAGTGGAATTTCACTGTGACAAAGGGAGCTATTCATGTCTGCAGGATGGCGAAAAGGCAGCTCTGGCAGCAGCGATAGCATTGCTCGTAGGAGTTAGCAAAATGAAGAGACTTGACTTCTTCCAAAGACGCCTAAGCTCTTAGCTCAATGCAATGCAAACGTAACCCCTATCTTTGCTTCTGTTTTGCCATCTGTCATCTTCTATTGCCCTGCGGCATGGGAGGATATATAGTATCTCACAAAAGTGAGTATATCTCTCACATTTTTGTAAATATGTGATTATATATTTTCATGTGAAAACCCTGAAAAAATGACACTTTGCTACAATGTAAAGTAGTGAGTGTACAGCTTGTATAACTTCACTGCCTTAACCCTCTTTGGGCATGGAGTTTACCAGAGCTTCACAGGTTGCCACTGGAGTCCCCTTCCGCTCCTCCATCCTCCATCAGCTGGTGGAGGACCATACGCTCCTCCACCTTCCGTTTCAGGATGCCCCACAGATGCTCAATAGGGTTTAGGTCTGGAGACATGCTTTGCCAGTCCATCACCTTTACCCTCAGCTTCTTTAGCAAGGCAGTGGTCAACTTGGAGGTGTGTTTGGGGTCATTATGTTGGAATACTGCCCTGCAGCCCAGTCTCAGAAGGGAGGGGATCCTGCTCCACTTCAGTATGTCACAGTACATGTTGGCATTCATGGTTCCCTCAATGAACTGTAGCTCCCCAGGTCCGGCAGCACTCATGCAGCCCCAGACCAGGACACTCCCACCACCATGCTTGACTGTAGGCAGGACACACTTGTCTTTGTACTCCTCACCTGATTGCCGCCACACACACTTGACACCATCTGAACCAAATAAGTTTATCTTGGTCTCATCAGACCTGCTTGTCTTCAGCAAACTGTTTGCGGGCTTTCTTGTGCATCATCTTTAGAAGAGGCTTCCTTCTGGGATAACGGCGATACAGGCCAATTTGATGCAGTGTGCAGTGTATGGTCTAAGCACTGACAGGCTGACTCCCCTCATACGGCAGCACTCATACGTCTGTTTCCCAAAGATAACCTCTGGATATGACGCTGAGCATGTGCACTCAACTTCTTTGGTTGAACATGGCAAAGCCTGTTCTGAGTGTAACCTGTCCTGTTGAACCGCTGTATGGTCATAGCATCTTTGCTGCAGCTCAGTTTCAGAGTCTTGGCAATCATCTTATAGTCTAGGCCATCTTTATGTAGAGCAACAATTCTTTTTTTCAGATCCTCAGAGAGTTCTTTGCCATGTTGAACTTCCAGTGACCAGTATGAGTGTTAGAGCAATAACGCCAAATTTAACACACCTGCTCCCTATTCACACCTGAGACCTTGTAACACAAATGAGTCACATGACACTGGGGAGAGAAAATGGCTAATTGAACCCAATTTGGACTATTTCACTTAGGGGTGTACTCACTTTTGTTGCCAACGGTTTAGACATTAATGGCTGTGGGATGTGTTATTTTGAGGGGACAGCAAATATACACTGTTATACAAGCTGAACACTCACTACTTTACATTGCCGCAAAGTGTCATTTTTTCAGTGTTGTCACATGAAAAGATATAATCAAATATGTACAAAAATGTGAGGGGTGTATTCACTTTTGTGAGACTGTATCTGAGTTGACCCATGTCACAGACTTTCAGCGCAGGGGCTAAATAGTTGACCTCCCATTTTAACATGTTGTCTTCAGTGAGGTGATTTGGTGTCTCTGAGGCATATCTGACCTATATTGCTTCAGCCATACTCTGCACAGACACAGTCCATTTCACTAACTGCAACTTAGTGAAGGCCCTCTGCCTCACGTCTTGCATTTCTTTACATTGCCATCCATCTCGCTATCCTCTCCTCTCCCCAGCTTTTCTGCAGGAAAATTGATTCTTTATGGTCAGACAGAAGGGACTTTCCCTCATGTGACATGTGAAGTGCAACCCACCCTACCCCTTTTCACATCACATTTTCCGCATATTCTATCAAGTGTAGACTAGGAGTGGATGATATGGACACTATTCTCTGTCACAGTAAAGTCCTTTTAAAACACTATACTACACTGAACAAAATTGTAAATGCAACACTTGCTGAACTCAAAGATCTAAGACTTTCTCTATGTACACAAAAGGCCTATTTCTCTCAAATGTTGTTCACAAATCTGTCAAAATCTGTGTTAGTGAGCACTTCTCCTTTGCCGAGATAATCCATCCACCCACCTCAGGTGTGGTAAATCAGGATTCTGATCAGACAACATGGGTATTGCACAGGTGTGCCTTAGGCTGGCCACAATAAAAGGCCACTGAAATGTTTAGAAAAGACACTTTAGAAAAATCTGATGGTTAATGAATTTATATCATCTCACAATATTTATTATATCGCCAAACCTTAGTGTCCACAAAGACGTGTAAATGAAAATGTAATATACATAATGAACCTTTATTAGAGCACACAAATTATTACAACACAAGATACTAATGTCGTAATTTCACAGCACTCTCACATCGCATTCATTCCAGCATTTCCTGTCCAATGGGATCGTAAAGGCATTTTGCAGCAAGTAGGCCTAGCTGATTGTTGTCAGTATACATGTAAATTAGCTATAAATGCTCAGATACATTTTGACATTACTGTGTTGTTTTCTAATACATAGTTGTGTATTTTGTAATAAACCTCGCCAGATAATGGATAAAATGTTTGTCACGTAATACTTGCTGCATGTTATTCTTTTCAGTTTTACATTTCTGGTCAGGTACAAGTTACACAAACAAGATACAACTTTTTAATAAGACATTTTTGTTAGTTAAGTTATTAGTAGGTGTATTTTGACAGAGCTAGGCTAAATGTTTTCTCCCTACCAACAGTCTTGATGCTAAGCTAGGCTAAACATGCTTTGAATTCAGCCCCATACTTAATGCACAGACATGATATTGATATACTTTTTCTTATAATTTCTCATTTCACTCGTAGAAAGAAGGCATATATGAGTATATTTCCCAAAATGTTAAACCACTTCCTAAACTTCACAAGTCTCAGCCTACAGGTAGCAGTAGTTCTGTAGCATGCATGCATGCTAAAGTCTGATGTCAGTCTGTCACAGTCTCTAGTTTCAATACTGACATTAATATATGTAATGCTAGCTGTAGGAGGATGTTTCTGCACACATAATAGGATGACTGTGATGCAGGGCCATAGATAAATGTTTGGCTTTCATGTCTGTCTGTGAGGTAAACAGGCAGAGGCTTCTGAGGTCAGAGTTACATTTTCACTGAAGGAGGGGGTGGAGAGAGAAGCGAAGAAAAAGACTGAGAGGAAGAGTTATAAAGTATAGGAAACCCAAAGGAAAAGGGGAAGAGAGAAAGAGGAAGGCAAATAGGAACAGTTAGGGTAAGAGGGAACAAATACAAGGTGTTCAAACTATAAGGAAATAGAGTGGGATTGAAGAGAGGAAAGATGAAGGGAAAGTCAACAGAAGAAAGACAAACAGAGAAACGGAGAGCAAGAAAATTGGGAATGAGGACAGAGGGAAGAAATTGAGGGTGGGGGACCATGTTGGCTTTTGTATTGTACTGGTCTTGTTTGTTTTCTATTTGCTATATCTCTCCCTTCCTCCTCCCTCTACCCTCTGCCCTCTGTCTCAGCTGCTCACCCGCCCTAACAATCCTCCTTTTTATTTCTTCCAGGGCAGGGACAACGCATGAGGCCTGGGAAGATCATTAACTGCACACAAACACACACATATAACTGGTACGTTTTGTTCTGCCTATCTTTCCATGTGTTTAATGCAGGTATGTGTAGTATGTGTGTGTACACATCATAGACTGTATAAATTCCCATCCCATTGGTGTGTGGACTACTGCTTTGAATGTTCGAGTTTGGCATTTTGGATATAGCCATCTTGTTTTTTTGAACCAGAAGTGACCATATTCGCATAAGAGGGTGACACTAGCTATCTTGGTTAGTAAGGTGCATCCAAAATTCTAGTTAGCTGTGATATTAATTGTGATGCTAAATTGGCTAGCGATAAAAAATTAACAGCCGACTCCTCAGAGTGTCTTTTAGTACAACTGACAGCTAAAGAATACATTTTTAGGCGACCAAACTGTTACAATGAACTTTTGTGAACTGAAAACTGACTGTGAAAGGGTCAAAGTTGTTGGACGAAAATACCAACAACACCCAAAAACAAGTTAAAGCTAGTCCAATGCAGCACTGTAAAATAAGCTTTTTCAACGGCACTAGTCATGCCTTAAAGCATACCCTGCTTTATCGTCTATTTTACTCGAAATTGGACCATAGTTTACTAAATGAACATCATGCTTATTGAAGAAGACTTGAAAATAGCAATTAGGACCATAAACTCACTAGGAAAGTGTTTACTGAGGTAATAAATCAATGATAAGTAGTGTAGTGTAGACTCCAATGCAATCTCACTTCTTTTTGCAAGTAGTGGAGTCGTCCCCTGCTGGTTTAAGATACTTTTGCAAAGGCTTTACTTTTCAGACCCCTACTGTCTTCATTCTCAAATTGTGCACAGTGATTTGTCACAAATGCAGAATGCTCATATTCTCGCCATCTCTGCCCTGCCTCAAACACCCACAGTTCTGTAGCTTACCCAGGAAGCTTCAGTGACTCCCACTGAGGAGTTGCTACAGGTATTATAAGAGTGTAATGCCCAATGTATATGGGGGTGACATGTTCCCTTCACTTTCCAAAATATACTTCTAAAACCTTTAAAGTTTCAGTTTGATTATTCAGTAAAATCCTGTGTCGTCTACAATTTAAACGAGGGAACCTCAAGTTCATAAAAATGTTGACAGCTGGGTCACCTTGAGTAACGGCTTTTTCCACTGCATTTTACTGTCAGGTTCAATTCAATTTGGTGGAGACCAAAAAGAGAGAAAAAACTAGAGTGAATATTGGACTACATTCATCAGGTGGCCACGAACACACCACTAAACACCTCCTAACCATGAGACTGGTGGAGCTTTCCAACACTAAGTACTTATTGCATCACCAATTGCATAATTTGGCTAGGAATATAATTCTTCTATTTGACTAAGTAAGTGTATGCAGATTAGGTTTTTAGCACTGTGTTTTTGAAGTAATGGGAATGCTTTAGGGAATGTATATAAATAAATATTTTACAATTTTAATGTACTAAACAGTAAGCAACATAAACAAAACTTAGCTTTAGACATTGAAATAAACACATGCTGGTAGGGGTGATGGAGCACCAAATGCCGATCCTAGATTCAAAGAATTAGACTTTTATTTAAATTCTGTTTCTGTAACTCTGCACAAAGCATCTTTATAAATCAACTTCAAGGCAATGGTGCCTCCCGTAGTCCTGTTGTATCCTCCTCTACTCTCCTGTCTCGGCACAGCTGGAGAGAATGGGGAAGCGCATAATTGTGGTTTAATCCTGCTCTAAGTCCCTGCAGCATTAGGGAAGCAGCAGAGGGAGATAATGCATAGCAGCTTGGGTAGAGAGAGATGGAAAAAAAAAGTTATTTGGACAGATGTTTGGTGAGAAAGACTTTAATGGTAGAGAGCTCATACTGGATGGGAGGGGACTGGTATAAGTCTTAGGCTGAAGTGCCACTTGGGGGAACTAAGGTGATACAAAAGTACACACATTTAATTTCTGCTGTGACCACAAGTGATAATTCCTTGACAATAGCACATTTTGGATGAGTCTCATGCAGGAACTGATCTGTGTAAATCTACATATAAATAGTCTCATTCCTTATGAGCAAAATGAGCTGTCATTTTTTCGCAACCCCGCCTTGTGTGTTGCTGTGGTGATCAATGCAACATTTGCACATCAGTTTGGTTGTGTCCCACACTCTTGAAGTGGGGGAAGATGTTGTAAATAAGTCACTCTTACTATTATAAATATTCGCCAGTGTTATAACCAGTTATGATGCTGTTGTAAATAATTGACATCCAGGGTGTTGACCACTATGAAGTAAGACAGGTTAGTGGCCTAGTTTGACTAAAGGTTCTTTTGTTGAATGATTAAATGGTATTTATTTAATTGATTTCTTGGATTATTGACAGTTTAAGAATTTTAATAAATGCACTTGTAGCTGGATTTTCTTTGCGAGACTAAATTCTACATAATTTAACTAAATTAATATTTTATGAGCAAATGAATGGAAGAAATACAAAGGCTTTTATTTCAGCGTGTTAAACATATATTTAATCAACTTGTACGTAAATAGTGATAGTAATAAGTATCTGTATCGGCAGACACCCAATATAATAGTTACAAATGATGTGTCCAAAATATATATGTATGTGTTTACAATAATATAATATATTTGGCTACTACAAGAGAAAATGCAATTCAGTACTTTCTGTCGTGAAAGAGAGTGTCTTGTTCAATCATTAAAGGGAACATATTGTGCTTTTTCATATTTTCTGGTATTTCTATAATGTAAAAATGTCAGATGTTCATGTTAAACATGACAAAAGCTTCAAATAATGAGGGAAAAGTATTTAAAATAAATCCCTGTTAGCCAAAACCTCAAATATCCCCTGTTCTGAATGCTCTGCTCTGTTTTAAACAGTTTTTTCTACCAACGGCTCGGTATGATGTCATTTCGAGCCGAGAAGCGTTGGTGATTCATGATGCTTGTCAAAGCTGTGAAATGTACTCCCTTGTCAATGGCTCCAGCAGTGACCTTTCGATCCACTTTCAAGTCAAGCTTTTCTATCAGAGTGGTCCCCACTGGACAGTATCTCCACGCTCTTTGCTTAGACGAAGGCCAGAATATGGTTTTTTCCACAGAAGAAGGAGAGATTTCGTTAATGGGGGAAGAAAATCAGCAGTGGAACTGTGTTAGGGGGATATCTTTATATGGTGTGTTTAGCCCCAGGAAGCGAGTCTTTTCAGAGCAGGGATGGGGCGGTGCAGACATTATACTCACACTTTTGGGTTCAGGGGTTGATATGCACATATGTGTGTGCAGGGGTTGTATTGTACTGTGCATACATATGCAGCCATGTGTTCATGTGAACGTGCATCTGTTAGTGCTTGTGTGTCTTCAAGTAGGAGCCAGGCGGGGTGTTAGGCATGGCCACAGGCAGGCGAGGAGGTGGGATCAGTCTCCCATCACTAGGCTAGAGGCAAGCATTCTTAACACCTCATAAATCTCACCTGGTGCTACAGGACCGCTGCTGACATAGCTGCTGCAGTGCACGCTCACACACATGCATGCACACACCTCATACACACATGTACAAACTGTGTAGCATGCACATTATTTAGTGGGTGCATGTTGTATGCAGCTGTTTGTGTATATATAGTATATTTTATTGCACACACGGAGTAAAGTCAGAGCCAGAGTGTCAGTCTTGTCAACAGCAGCAGTGAAAATGGAAAAATACAGTGATGTGTAATCTGTCTGTATAATGTATCACATTTCATCTGTCTGCTCTTTGGACATACATGAGAACAAAGGAAAAGTTAATCTTGGCAGCACTGTGGATGCACTAAATCCAAGCCATTGATTAATTCTGCTGTACAGTAGCCCAAGTGAAACTAATCTCTCTTCTGAATTCTCCTCATCACAAACCACTGACTTTTTAGCGCTCCTGATTCAGTTGTTTAGGTAACATAAGATGTTAATCACTGTCCAAACCCAGTCGAAGGTCTTAACATAAAGCTCTACACAACATTTTTTCAATGGATTTTAATACCATGTTTGCTGAGGCAGTCTGTCAACTTACATTCTTGTGCCTCTGATCCAATTGGTTATGAATAAAAAAACAGGGAAGAGAGTTTACTCGTTCCATTGTGTTTCAGTGGATTCATTTGACTTCTTTACCTTTGTTTTTTTGTTCTCAGTGATTGTAATGTTTGTATAATGTGATTTTTTTTTTTAACCATTAAATTAAATAACTCACATTTACATCTACATAGACAAGTGCTAGTTACTGTTACCTGCTTTGGTTGTGTAACTTTCTGAAAATACAGCCAGGGGGCCCTGCACAGCACTAAAACAACATATTTGCTGCTTGAGTAAAAAAAAATCTGCCTCTTTGCTAGCAGGAAATTACAGTTTATCACTATTCTGCTTTCTTATCTGTTAAAAAGCCGGATGCACTACTGCTGAAAATGAAGCAAATTACCCAAATATCCCAAACAAATTTATAGCAATTCACTAATATAACTACAGTCAGACGACAACTATTACTGGTGTGTTACATTAGGGCACTTGAGAAGGTGTTTCTCACTGAACTGCTGTATAGGAAGTAATGCAGTCTAGCCAGAGCCTGTTATATATTCCCTGAACTTGTGTACTTTTCTATCTGCTGTCATCAGCTCCACACGTGTCTTAATGTACGTGTACACTCCCCTGACCTCGTGTGTTCTTTATGTCTCACCGTGTATGTGGTTATTACAGTGCTTTTATCTGAAAGACCTAATGTCCTTATAAAAGACAACACAGGATAGGTTAAAGCAAGATTTGGGCAACTAGTTTGACTGAAGAAGCAGTGCTCATTTCCACAGGTGTAAACACTTGTTTGCACAAAGCAGTAATACCTCGATATGGGCTTTGGAAAAGAAAAATATGTACTTTCTCTCTAAAATTGGTCCCGCTGTGCATCTGCTCTGTCTTTTTAATCCAAGAAAAGTATTGATTACTGATGAGCCCACTCAGCACACACACTCACACACAAACACAGGGCCAGGTTCAGTGGAATTTGTTTTTGGAAAAGTATGACAGTTAAGCTCCGTGAACTGTAAAATACCCGCCTGTCACGCCTGAAGTGCCTTGGAAACAGCATTCTTCCAATTTAGCTTAACCAGCTCACATCTGACATAGATGCTGTTTATTCACTAAAAAGACACAGTTTTGTATTTGCCAACTACAGGTGACTATGGATGTTTCCTATGTTTTTGGAGGAAATGTCATGGTCACAGGGTAACGCATTAGTGCTCATTTTCTTTCCTTGTCATTTTCACTCACCACAGAAGTGTTGAGAAGACAGCACACAGTGTTACTGCCACCGTCCTCTTTTTCACATTGCTGTGCAGAACACACACATGCCTGTGAAGGCTTACACATAAACGTCAGGCAAAAGCCACTGTCACACACTCTCCAATAGACATATATAGAGCTATAGACTCACCTAATAAATATTACTTTTATTTGCTTTATAGCAATGTAACATCTGTGATTGGAGTGAAGTCAGGGTGAGCTTGTTAAATCAACAATATTGCATTGTTTCTTAATAAGGAAGTAATAATATCTTGGTAAGCGGATCTCAAATGTTGCTGAAAATGTTAGGGCTTCAAGTAATCTTTTTTCATAATTGATTAAACTGATTATGTAAAGATATTCATTGTGCAGTGATATAAAACAAAGAGAGCAAGTGCTGGAACTTGCAAATGTTCCCTTTTTGCTTGATAAATGAGAAACCGTTAAAACCGTTATCAAGTTGTTTGTCGGTTGATTAGCCGACTAATGGAATAAATAAAAACAACTGTATATTGCTGTTATACAAAATGTGTGTATGTGTGTATATATATGTATGTGTATAAATGTGTGTATGTATATATGTTCTTTAAATTAAGATACTTCCATTCTTAATTAAAACTAATGCCTTAAATGACTCAAGTGTGACTTGAAAAACACATAAATGGATAAAAAGGGATGCCAAAATGAACAGTGAATTCCAGAAAGACTCAAACTTACACTCGTACAGGTTGGAAACCCACATAAACGCAGACAGGCAGGGGTGCTTGTTGCCAACAGCAGCAGCTCTGTGTATACCGTTTTGTGTTTGATCTGTCACTCCACCAGCCTGTAACAACCACAGAGAGAGATACACAGGGGATCTTGGCTTCATCAGTCTGAAAGTGTCTCTGCTGGTCTCTGTCAGAGCATTCTCAGCTGAACTAACTAGCTGTCTGCTGCCACCCTATCCACAGCTCATTGACCCACCGCTCAGGGGCTATTTGCTTGCAGCTCAGAGGGAATGGCTTCCTGGCAAACAGAGTTGGTCCATGCAGGAAAGAGTGTGTTCTGTGTGGCTGGCCTCCATGCTCACAGTGACTTTAGTGAGCAATTTTTTTTCGTACTCTGACAGGAGTTAAGCTTAACGAGAGATCGAATACATTAGCACAGCAAGTACACAGTGCCCACCCCGCAGCTAACCGCTGCACTTTGCTGCTGCTGCTGATGTTTTTGAGAGAGTGTGCTATTTGCAGCTGTCATACACAAGTGTGGCCCTATTTTGTGGTGGTTGGAAGACCGGACATTCATTTTTCCTGTGGCAGTTTGACTTGTATTTGTGGATGTCAGCTCCCCCGGCCCTGCCCCCTACTTTTTTAGGGGGGGGGGTCTTTGGCCTTCTATTCCAAGACCCGATTAGTATTAATGGGTTGTTATGTTAGCCACCAACAGTGGTGCCTTAGCTGCATCGCTTCTCTCTCTGACATCATTTCAACTTACTGTATATCCTGTATGTGTAGCCAGCCTCAAGGTCCCACATTTTATGTGCTTGCCAGCTTCTGCTATGCACATTGTTCCTGTCAAATAAATGTTATGAACTAAATTATACAGTTGCACCATGTGCAAAAAGAACTCTGGACATAAGCAGCATCAAACATTTGCATTTAAGTTTATGAGAGACACGTATTTGTCAACAAATCCCATGAAAGTAGGGCTGGACGATATGGCCAAAAATGTTATCACAATAAAAATTTTCATTTCTTTCGATATCGATAATTATCACGATAAGTATTAAATCATTATTTCTTTCGCGTTTAAAGGCTGATATTTGCTCCTGAGTGAAAGTTGAAGAAACCTGATGGTTAATTGTGGTTTAAACTCTTATTTGTGGTCAACACAATCACTGCCAATCAGTGGATCACTTCACAAATCTGAGGTAGAACATTAAAAACTTATTTATGATAAAATCATCGTCAACAAATATGCACGAGTCAAATTAAGTAAAAGCGGTCCCTTTCCCCCCACAAAAAAATTATATTGCGATAATTATTGTTTTTGTTTTATTGTCCAGCCCTACATGAAAAGAACAAATCCAACAATCCAGAAAACCATCTCTCAATACTTTCTGACTTCTCTACCCTGTCTGTGGCACCGGATGCTACTCAAGATCTCTAAAAATTAGTCAAAATTAGTTTTACTAAAAAGGCATGTTTTTTCCTTAAACAACTGCACCATGTAGTTTGTAGAAATGTTACTTACAGGTGTAAACAGTGCATTTGTTAGGAACCATTTTCTGCACATCAATACACATCGGGTGCTCTAGTGAGTATATGGGGCATCAGGATAGTGTTTGTGGTATAGAGTCAAAATAAACTACAGTGTGTGTGTGTGTGTGTGTTTGTTCTCAAGGTAATGTAGGAACATGTCACCCAGTGCAACAGTGTGGCTCATTGATGTGTTTTTAATAGTTTTTGGACAACAACTGAGCTCGGTGGCACAGAGGACTAAAATGAGCGAAATCACATTAGATAATGAACTGGAATATATAAGCCTCTCTCGCTCTCTCTCCCTCCTGCTGTGGCAGTGTCGAGTGTAATGACTTGTCCACTCCCTTTCAGTGGTTATCTGTTGGCACGTCTCCCTCCTCCTCACATGCCCACCATCATCTCACTTGACAGTGAAACAGAAACACACTAATTCTGTTCAGCAAGAGTGCCTGCTTTTTAGGAGCACCAGACACAAAAACATTACTGTATGCAGTGTGTGTGTGTGTGTGTGTGTGTGTGTATACAGCCTGCTAAATTTGCTTATGTGCAAGTGCTTTTAGCTTGTGTGTGTTTGTGTGTGTGTGTTTCTTCCACAATTTACAATCCCCTAGGACTTTAAGTAAGACAGAATGTAAATATACACACACTGAATTTTATCCCAAAATGGCATCTGCATCGTCAGGAACAAATATTATGTGTTTAAAAACGTACATTTTGGGTAATGGCATAAAGAAATACTTGTTATGCTGCCAAGTCATGTTGCAGTTCTTTCTACTTCTGTTGGACCAGGGAGTAAATACTTTTTCAGACCTGTCGAAATGTGTTTTTCCCCTGTGTATACAGTATTTCATCTGGCCTTGGCCTCCACTGATGACATCAGAGCACGTACAGGGTGGGTCTTTGCTGATCAAACGACCATGCCATGAACACAAACAGCAGCCTGGCCATTGTCCCATCAGCTCGTAAATGTCATTAGATGGATGTGGGACGTGGCAGCTATGGGGCAGATGAAACATGTGGAGAGGACTTTTATCCTGCACAGTGGGATACAGTCGGAGGTAGAACTTTACTTCTGGTCTGGGCCAGTTATATAAGTTAGAGCCTGGTTTCTTTAACTAGCAGTTGGGGCCTGATTTGGTTTGCAGCCCTGTGTCTGATCAGTCCTCACATGACGAGTATATTCAAGTGTGAAGAAATTCGATCTCACTTTCTGCACTGTAAAGTTCTGACACCGCAAGTTGGAGAGTTGTGGGAGACTCAAAGGTTATTGATTCTGAAACTTTGCTTGATAACATTTATAAAAATAAAGTTGGGAGTTGTTGTTTAAATTTCTGAAAAGTTGGCTAAATAAAATTTGAATTCAAGAAGATATAACACAGATATGATAGAGAAGAAAACATAATGAATCCAGCACCAATAACTGATACATCATAGCATTGGGTCAGTCATTAGAAACACTGTTTGAAATAATGTTCTGCAGATTCAAAGTGTTTGAAGAAACCTTACATGTCAGGCTAAATATTGGGGAAATTGGTATATAATGGTGCACATCATGCATTTTAAATATTTTCTGTTTTGTGGAATGGTGCAGCCATAAAGAAACTGATAAAATACATTTTCTGACCTTAAAACTACTGAAGTGGAAATAAAAATAGGAGAAACTGTTTAGGGTTTATATATTAATTTATTTCATCTGATGCATGTGCACAGTACCATGTAGTATTTTTACCCGTCTTTATGGCAAGACGGGGATGATGAAGGGGAATCAAACCAGGGACATTGTGACTATGTATGTATCTATTCTTTATTTTTGGGGCTTTTTGGTGAATTAGAGACCTGTAACAGTGAGGGGCAGTATGACGTACATACTTTGTCTACTATTGTGCACATACAGAGACACATTCATTCAAGCTACATATAAACCACAATATACACTCACACACATACACTCCTACCCAATTATCTGGATTATTAGAGCCCACCCCCCACAGCATGTATCTGCTCCACTGTCTTATCTGTTTGATCAGCTAATTACCACCATTATACACACACACACACACACACACACACACACACACACACACACACACACACACACACACACACACACACACACACACACACACACACACACACACTCTCTTTCTCTCTCTCTGAAAATCACATACAAACACACTACCAGCAGCGGGGTGCAGAGCTTTGGCTCCCTCCTCTCTCCCTCTTTTCTTCTCCTCAATGTCCCTCTTCCTCTATTCCTCCTCTTTCTTTATTCCTGGCGACAGAGCAGCTTTGGCAGCTTGTGAGTTATTGAAATAAAAGGTCTGGGAACAAAAAAGGGATAAGTGGACTTAAAGCGTGTTAAATATATCAGCCTGCAACACTGAACAATCCAAAAGGGCAGTGGCACTAAGTTGCAGTGTACCTTTCATGATGACCGTTAAATATGAAACCTAAGGGTTTAAAAAGGGCAAAATTTGACTTAACTTGTTACTTAAACATGTTTTGATTAGCTCAGTCCTACAGTATTTATGCTTTGACCTTGATCCTGTTACATTGCTACTGCCCTCTGAATTTAAACAACTGAGCTTTGATTCAGCAACTACCAGCTATGTGATATAATTTTGTTAGCATTCTAGCGCCGGGGCTTTAGGAATGGCAACAGTCTGTCGGTTGGTTGGCCCGCCACTCTGTTCCACACTGAAATATCTCAACATCTACCTACGATGCCTAGCCTTTTTTCCATCTTGTTTGAACTAGATCTCGCTTTCTCACCTTCATCTATGCTCTCTTTTACCTGGCTTCTGTCCTTCATTTCTCCTCTGCTCTACTGCAGAAAGAATGAGGCATGTTTCCGCACTGTTAATTACCATATTCGATGATGGCCCTGCTACTTTCTGCTGTACTACCCCCTTTATGCTCTCCCTGACTAAGGGAAACCCATTATAATCTTTGAAGCTGTTCCTGCTCGGTCAGATTAGGGTTATTACCTGGCAGCGGGGCCGGGAGTTCCTCTCTGTCCATTATAGCCTTCAACTTAAACCTATATTAAGTAACAAAGAAAACAAACAAGCTCAGGCATTAGCAGCTTCTCTGGCTTTTGTATTCCTTACAATAAGTTGCCAAAATACTATAGCAATGGCTTTCAGTGCTGAGGCATACATTTAGGACCTTTTTATAATGCTTTATGACCAGTTTTCTTTAGGCAGTTTCATATGTTTTATATACGCTTCATTTAATTTTTTCTTGGATTTAACTCCACAGACAGCCAAGTAGGGCGGAGCTGGAATTCCCCCTATGTGAGCCATGTGCTGCTGCAGCCTTGTGTTTTCTCATCGTATAAAGCTGCAGTTTTATATTTCCTTTCCATTTAATTTCAGCCTGTATAAAAGACAGTTAAGCAGAACAAACTGGATCGTGTCTCCAAACCACACTCTTTCTAAGTTTAGCAGATCATTAGGAAATATTTGTTTTACTATAGCCCCCTTTCTGTGTCCACAGGCTTTCAATCTTACATCCACAGTCATAGTAGTTGGAAAGCTCTAATAGGTGGTCTATGATAAAGTTCCTACTATGGGCTAAGTGTGTGGTTTAAAGAGCAGGCTCTTTGAAAGTCCACAGAAAGTATGAAAATACTGAAAGTTCAGGGCTAGAAAAATTTATTTGACCCATAGGAATGAACTGCGCTTTTTTCTGGAGGAACTGTACAGCGGATGTCCTCTCACTGAATGTTCCTCATTCAGGTTCACAGTAGCAATACAAGTTTTACATAGAGATGTACTGTGGACTAATAGTAATATTAGTGGTAATAATACAAGTATAAATACAAATAATAGTAATAATAATGATAATAATAATAGGGATAACAATAATAATAATTATAGCCTGCAGAAAGCAACCAAAGGAAAGAGGAGTGAGATGAGAAAGCACAAAACTACGGGAAAGGGAAGAGTTGGTAACATGCATTAATGGGATAAGAAAGCATACAAATGGAGAGGGAGAAAAGGAGAGAGGAGCTCAGTGCATCATGGGAAGCCTTCCGGCAGTATAGGCCTATGGCAGCAAAACTTAGGGATGGTTCAGCGCTCACCTGAGCCAGCCCTAAATAAGCTTTATCAAAGAAAATCTTAAGAACTACTCTTAAATGTGGAGATGGTGTCGAACCCAATTCCCATTGGACCTGACTCCACAGGAGAGGAGCTTGATAGCTGAAGGCTCTTTGGCTCCCATTGTACTTTTGGAGACTCCCTGCAATCTGGGAGCACAGTGCTCTGATGGCGTAATAAGGTACAATGTGCTCTATTTAGAACCTCACCACATGAAGTATGTTACTGAGAGTCTATCAATGAAACAGCAGTGGAATAAAATCGCTGTGAGTAGGTGTGAGCTATGTGTTTTGACACAGCAAGTCACCCTTGGCAGCTGTCCTCTGCAGCACAGCCCAGGTCTGACGTTTGCTAATGCACTGACTCTAGCACTAGTTTCTCCATAAGTGTGTATATTTTTCTTAATGTCTATGGGGGATGTTTGTATATGTGTGTGCGTGGGTGGGTTTGCAGTCTCATAACAGACATGCAAACCTCTAATTGCCCATGCGGAAAGGTCAGGAACTAGTGCCAGGAACCTCAGTAAGCATTTCAGAGTGGGTGTGTCAGGGGTATGTACCACTTTTAGCCAATCAGCTTGTGGCTCCACCAGGAAGTTGTGGTTTGGAACACGTGTTGTTGCAGCAACAAGGGAACTGAACAGGGAGGAGAAGAGAAGGAGCTGTTTATTGCCAGAGTGCAACCTCTGCAGTTTATCCCAGGCTATTATTTTATATACAGATGCAATGAAATAATATGAGACAGATAGATAGCTCCACGCAAGTTAGTAATATTACCACATTGTGACAAAATGTTTTGAGACCTTAATTATATAAATCGTTTTCCCCTTTGTCTTTTGTCCAACTATATGTCGTCAGCCACTCAAATCTGATCAAACAATGGCTCAAATGTATCAAACAGGTTTCTGATTTACTGCCAGTTACCCTGATGCTAAACAAAGCGGTGATGTCTAACTCTCCTGTTGTTTCTCCTTTCCCTGGCATGTTAGACTGATGTTCCATCAAACATAACATTGCTCCAAAGTGAGCCTGTTTTAAATTTAAGCTCTTCGCATCTTTGTTGAATGTTTAACAACAGTATAGCATTTCTGTAACAAGCAGTGCATTGTGTTCTTTTGCCTGTAAACACATTTCCTTAGCTAGTATGAAAACCTTTCATTTGAAGAACTGGAACTGCATAAAGTTGACAGGTTTATATCAGAACATCTTTTTTACTATTCAGTGCACAGTGACTTTTTGTTCAAATGAAACAAACACTACATACATTTGCGTAATATACGCTGCAAAAACCATTCCCCTTGACTTGTCAGTATTTTATTAATCTGGTAATCAGGTTAACTTTGTTCTTAGTAATGCGGTGTGTGATGTACTGAGAAGTGTGGGTGAGGAAAAGGAGAGATGGATAGAATTAGTGAACATCAGAATGAAAGAAGAGATCAGGCACCTTCCCCAGCAGAGACAAAAGGCATTTTATTAAATCATATCTCCTGCTCTGTGTGCAGGCGCAATAGCTGCTTTCCCCTTGAGAAGCTTACTGGCTTACATTTCCTGCTCTGGGATGTCCCCGTCCAGATTAGAGGAAATTGATTTAATGGCTTTGATTTAATGGCTCAAAAGACTTCTTTCTTGTTCCCTCATTTACTTCTTTTGTTACAGTACGCTGCTGCTGTAAAAGACAGTATAGCAGGCAGGTGTTTATGTGTAATAGAGAGACAGAACTGGGATCAATAGCAGCGGTAAACCAACACCTACAGCCTCAGGCCCAGCAGGACGTTCAATTAACTGGAGCTTGTACACACAAACTGGGGTGTCTCTGCTCACCATTAGTGTTGCTTAACTGCATTTATACAGACGCCCTAACTTCCAGCTATTTGACTGCATGGCACCGCAAAGTGAAAAAATCAGTGATGACTAGTTTTGGACATAAAGGTTAATACATGTGCTCCAATTTCCGGTATATCCAGAAGAGAATGGTGTTAATCTTTAAGCAGCCTCACATTAGTTGATCCTGATGGGATTAACCAGAATGCATCCTTGCCATCACTTGCTGTTAAAGAGTCGATGACTCGCTGATACTGAGTGACTAACTGCCTCGGGAGAAAATCCTCAGGATTAACTCTAGAAAAAATATTGGTGCTATTAGAGGGGGGAAGGGGTGGAATCCTTAAAATGTACACAAAAGCCGAACTTTAGGTGCTCACACTTGTAGCAGAAAAATACTTAATAAGACAGGTTTCTTTTATAAGACAAATAAAACCCAACCAGTTATGCCCTATGTAAGCCTTCATGGGGTTTAAAAGTCCTGATATTATAATACCTAAGGATGTTTTTTTTCTGTATTGTATCTTTGTTTGCCTATTGTAATGAATATTTAAAGCTATGGAGAGTATCACCCAAAAGTGTTTCCTGTAATCACAAACAAAATAGATAATAACTGTAAACCATAAACAACAAACAAATTCAACTTAAATGTCATGCATAATGTATATTTATGCAAATAATACATTATATTAGTACAGTGCCTAGATGTAAACCTCCTGGTATTTGACATTTTGCCAGTAAAAAAGAAGGGGATAAATAAACACTTTTTCTTGCTTATTATGAAAATAAAATCATCAATCATCAAAATTAGAGGCAGTGGTTGGTTGGTATATACTGTTCCATGGTATTGTTATTATCAAAAGCCGGTTTGCTGTGGCACAGGAACAAAGGTCACTTTCACGATCCAGTTATTTTAACAATATTAGAAAACTATACAGCGCTATGATAAATAAGACAAACAATGATCTGACTGAGACAAAACAGTACAGTTTCGACTTTCTTGGACACACCCAAAATGTGTTAAAGCTGTGGCGCTTGTGCTGTATATGTGGCACTATAGAGAGGGTGTGTGTCTACCGCATGTGAGGAATGTTTATGTGAGCATTCAGTTTTATGGGACACCCTTTCAGCACTGTTAAAGCTCTACGTAGATACATGACAGACGGGAGTCATATTGTGAGCCCTCAGGCCATGGGCTTTGCAAGGTAAAAACACCTCAAAATATAATACACATCAGTGACCAGAAAACAGAAACCCATGTGCAATTGAAATGTATAGGGCTGCAGCTAATGATTTCTAATCTGCCAATTATTTTTTTGTATAACGTGTTATGTATTTGGATTATGTTAGAAAACCCTCGTCATAATATCCCACAGTAGCTAGCTTGTTTTGTCCATCAACAGTCCCTAAATACCTAGATACCTAAATACCCAGAAGTATTTAGTTTACTATCATACTGTAAAAGACAAGAAAACAAGCATACTCACCTTTTAAGATGGGATTCTAGAAATATATAATTGCTTGAAAAACCTCTTAAAAAGCTCTGACATTTTACAAAGGTGGTATTTATTATAGGACAATACTCATGGGTATCTATTTGGCTGGTCAGCTAGTTTACATTTTGTACATACTGTACATATGTTATATGTATAATTCCCATTATGACCTTGCAAATGTATTTATATCAATACATATCGCACACAAAGACATGTGCACACAGAAACATGTTCAAATCAACCACTTATTGGCTGAACATGTGATCTGTACGACAACTTATTGGGACCATTGTAGATCAAATTAAATAAATTACAGAGTTGGGGAAGGGGGGTAATATTCAGAGAAAAAAGTGCTGCAAGTTATGAGGAAAAATCTCATTCTGTGAGATTAAAGTGGTACATTTACGAGAGAAAGAAATTCATTTTTTTCAGTTATTAATAATACAAGAGTCAGGGCAGACACAAGAGAAGAGGTGGCGCTTTCAGACAGTTAGGCAGATACGAGGGACTGCAACAAAGCCACATGAAAGCATGTCAAATCTTAGTCATTTATAAATGTCAGCAGTTCTTCCCCATTTTTTGTGTCACAGTCTAAGATTCAAAGAACAGTGTCGTCCATTGTAAACTTTGTACGACCAGCAAAAAGATTTCAGCAACGCACAAATCTAAATCTGATTTATTGATGCATCTGCAAAAGCAGCAATGAGAAACGTAATACTACAGTGACATAACGAATTAACTTTTTTAATAAATAAAAAGTAACTTATTACAGTTCCAGAGTTACTTGCCCAACACTATTGTATACAATGGCCATTTTTAACATCTGTGTCTGTTTTTTTAATAGTTTTTTTCACATATATTTGTGACTTTAATCTCAGAGAATTTTTTTCTTGCAAATTTATGACTATAAATTTTAGGGAATATTCTTTTTTTTCTGGTGAATTTGTGAGTTAAAATTATACCATTTTACCTATTTTCTCCCCCCTGGCTCTGTACATTTTTTAACTTACAATTGCACATAGATCTGTTCCATGTTTGTATTTTTCTACTTAATTCTTGAACATCCTGTTGGAGGTCACATTAGCATGGAGTGCTTAGCTAACTCATCACTTCATTGTAACAAATGACTATTTTTGTTGTGACCTAAAATGTAAAAAAACCCCAGCAAATTGCAAATTACCTCATATTAATTATCCAACACAGTTATCAGGTGACAGACTATGATGTTCACAAGCAATGAACAGCCTTGGATGGCACCCGTTCAATTGCAATTAATTAAATATAGACACAACAACATGTGCCCATTCTTCAAAATGACCTACTTGGCAGTTAATAAAGATCACCCTCCAGTTTTGACTAATGAACAAGGTAATTATATAGCCGCATACAATGTGATTAGCTGTGGCGTACAGAGGTCACTGAGGGGACATACACACATGTGTTCCTTTCACCAGTGCTGAGGGACTGTTAGCGAAGGGAAGCAGGATGGCTCCAATCCTCTTTCCCGGTCCCCTAAGGTCCCATGTTATTTTAATGCTTCCCATCTGACATCGGCCATGCATGTCTGGCTCTGTTAGTGAACGTCGCTGAGAAGCCGGCGTAGCCATTCTGTCTCCTGTGTTACTTCGCTTGATCGTGTACAGTGTGCATTTGAGCGTGACAGATGAGGAGATGCAGTGTGCTATCTAGGTTATCTATTTAGACTGCTTATTTAGTCGCAGAGAAGCCTTGAGGACCGCGATTATGAGTCACCACGCTTGGGTCTGAATCTTCCTTCTTTTGGGCTTTTTGGTGCTGAAATAAATCATTCTAATTTTTGTGTTATAATTTATAGCAACAGTGATCTGCACGTACATAACCGTGCAACTTGTATATTTTATATATTTCTACTATTTGCATGTTAGTCAGGTCTTGTTGCCAGATGGTTTTATGGATACAATTCATGTGGAATTTTAATATATGCTCTCATGTCCTAAATAATCCTCGTTGAGGGGATTAGATTTTATACAGGATTTTCCCTTTTATAAATATATGAAGTTGAACAGTTTCAGCTGTTGTGGAGTTTCTGTTGAAACTAAAAAGTCACAGTTTACTGACTTTTCCTTTAAATCCCTGGATTAATACTGGTAATGGGTTATGATTTATTGCTTAGCCAATAGAGGTACCGAGAGGGTACGGCCATCATTATATCAGCTTCACAAATAATTCATAGATGTTCAAATGCTCAGTAAATAACATCCCCATAGGGGTGCTACATTCAAAGCACCAGCTGAAACTTCAGTGAGATCAAAGACCACAGGTTTGCTTTATAGCCAATTACACAGCAAAGATAAAAACCTTCTAATAAAAACTTTCCACAAAAAAACTTATATGGCAGGCAGCAAAACTATTGCAGATTGTGTTGATTTATCATTGGAGTGGTTTTCATGATATGCACTCCATCACTCAGCTTTTGTTGAAAAGGGTTCTGTACTGGCTACCAATGCAGGTACTGCGTTTTAATCTAAGGCCTACAGGATGGCAGAACTTGCCCTATGCATGTATGCTAAGCTGTGTGTGAGAGTAGGCTACACATTTCAGCTGATGGTGTCTGTGTTGTAATTGTTTGTTGCACATTTTATTGCCTTGAATGACGGGGTAGGGGGCTCCCACTTAAAGCACCGTGGCTCAAGGTCTGCCATTTACACCATCATGATGGATGATAGCTTTCCAACCAGAGCCAAATATAGAAAAACATCTCTAGTCCTTTCCTTAGTTTCAGATAGCCAAAGCTAAGCCCAGTGGTGGACTGTATCAAGATAGTACTGTACTTAAGGTAGTTGTACTGAACTTGAGTATTTATTTTTCATGCCACTTTCTACTACTCCACCACATCTCAAAGGGATATTGTACTTTTTACTTCTATCTGACAGCTTCAGTTACTATTTACTTTAAAAAAATTAACTTTTTACACACAAAACATATTAAGAGTTTAATAAATTACTTTAAATTACTTAACAGTTTATACAAGTCCAGTCCAGTCTAGTAGAACTACATCAGTAAGGCTAATTGACAGAAATTTAATTGGCAATTGTTTTAGTATTAATCATTTGATTTGCAGCTTTTACTTTTGATTATTTTAATCCAGACCTATTTTAATCATTATGAGGTTTGGACTGACAAAATAAGCATTGTGAAGGTCACTTGAGGAAAATTTGGCTGTACTCCCCAACATCAGCCGCTCTCACTCTTTGATCGCAGGCAAGTGATTTCGTCCAGGAATCGTAAAATCAAAATGCTAAAAAAAACAGTTACCGCATTCATCGGGTCTTCCAACTTCCACTCCGTGTGTGCACGTGCATCCATGTTGCCTGGTAACGAACGTGCTTGCAGCGGGATCATGGAATTCACCCAGAAACAACACATTTTAATTTCTGATCGGCATTCAGTAGGCTACGGATAAGGCTATGAACTCAGCACAAAAATGATAGTCCATTAATTGAATATAGCGGGACAACTTCGAGGACGTTATCTCTTAACTTAGCCAGTTTCTTAGCGTGAGAAATACAAGGTGTGGCGTGTGAGCGTGTGAACTGGCTGAAATGCGTGTGTCTCACGGTGAATGCGTGAGACTTGAGAGCCCTGATATCCATGGAGAATTTTACTCTTTCACAAGAAGGCTTGGGATGCATAATAGGAGTTGAGCAAACATAAAAAAGAATGTCTAAAAAAAGGTTCAGTAAGACAAAGGGCTGCCTCATTTAATTGCTCAAACACTCTTCAGTTATACATACAGTATTTGCTTTAGGCGATGTAAAGGCTAACTCCACCTAAATCTTTTCAGTTTCTCCCTTTCTATGTCTCAGTCCTTTTGATGTTTTTTAGCCTCTGCCAATCGTCACCCCCTTATAATGTTTTTATTGGTTCTTTCCACCCTATGCTACAGCATAGATGGAGTTATCAGGACATGTAGTCTTACGTTCTTAGGAAGCTGTTTGACATCATTCATTTTTGTACTGTATAAAAAAAAAAGCCATGCTAGATAAATCATCACTTTGAACATGAAGCTCTGAAGTTAAAGTTCTTCTTTCTGATTCATATTCATTTCTTAGTACCCATTTTGACATCCATAAATGCGCTCACCCATAACCAAAAGGGATAAAGGGAATCTCCACTGAAAGAAAAAAGACCTTACAAGCCATTTTAGAGAGTCATTGCAAACCATAACAGGAACATTTCAAACTAGAACTGACACGGAAGTTGTTAGATTTCAAATGAGAAAGTCGATGTGCAGAAATACACTATAAATGAAAGTATTCCAAAAATGAAAGGTGAGTTAAGGTGTGGGAATGCAGCACGGTGTGGGTCGTTTCAGGTCTGACATATTAGAAAATACCCATGCAGTCTGGTCAAGTTTGATTTGGCACAGACAAACTTAACGAATTGTCTTGTGGTTCTTGTAGACTAAACGTTGACTGGTCGCTGCTTTAAAATAACTGATGTAGTACAACAGTTTTTACACAGTGTTCCATGATGAGTCCTTAAAATGTTTTTGGTGCTTCGCATGCACTTCACTGAAAGCCAAAACCACTTCAGCTTGAGTAAAAAAGATGTCATACTTCAAACTGGCTATCAGGTGTCTTACAGCATCAGTCTGGATCACCTCATGCTTTCCCCAAATGTCTTCAGATTGCTAAAAGACAAAAGAGTGTCCTATGTGGCTTTTCCTGGTAAACTAGATTTTGTCTGAGCTGTTGCTGATAGTTCTTGTCAAGGATTAAATCTCAGTGCTGATACTCAGCCCCTGAAGAATCATGCCTGGTGTTTGTGTTGGCTGTCACATTTTCAAGTCCATTTCCTTTATATAGCCAAATACCAAACATCACAAATTTGTGTCAAGGGGCTTTATAATCTGTACAGCAGATGACCTCTCTAATCTTAGACCCTAGATTTGGATAAGGAAAAAACCTGTTTAACAAGGAAATAAACTTTATCAGGATGACAAAATTATACATAGATCGTAAACATATTATAGAATATGAATCAGAGAGGACGTCGTGCAACTTCCGGGTGCCGCCAAACAGACCTGAGCCCCATAACCTCCTCTCCACCATGGAGAACTGGAAAGAGTACAGATTACACAGTCACACAAGAGGCAAAGGCCAAGCACACATACTCACTCACTCAGCATACCATATTCTCCTGACACACTTGCTCACTGACATCAAACGGTGGTGGTAATACATCTTTGCTATGTCTCACACACAGGCTCCCACCACGACCACACCTCTGCGCAGAGCTAAGCATTCAACCAGAATAGGACCCCTCAACTTGGATATTTTATTTAGCAGAAAGTGCCTGGTTTGAATTCCCAACCCATACAAGCACCTCTACGACATGTAACTGCAGCATGTCCGCATTGTGCAGTTCTTGGCGTACAGTTGGCAACTAAATAGAGATTTGGGGGAAGGCTTTATCATGATACTGTATCTATGAAAGCAATCCCTGACTACAGTGTTGTGCAAGATGCTGTAAAAGTCATCGGAATGAAAATAAAAGCAAGGCAAGTTAATTTTTATAGCACCATTTAAACATACAGGCAAGTCAAAGTGCTTTACAGAAGGCAACGTACTGCATTCACACAACATCTAAAAATGAATCCACTTAGAATAGAATTAAATAAACCACTAAATTATTGAGTTAAATAAAAATGCAGTAGAGGAGATGAATCAATCAGAGTTGCCTTTCTAAATATCCTACTACCTGGTTGACTTAAATTCTTAATTGGTCACTTCACAAATTTAATTGTATGTGAAAAGTCAGGCTAGCCAAGTGGAAAGCAATCACTAACTACACATTACTGGCACATTGCTCAGCCAACTATTACAGTTGACATTGTTCTTGAAAACTGTTATTTAGAGTCTAAATGCAAGATAAAAGTTTTAGGGTTTCTAATGATTTACATTAGATGGCACTGATGAGTAAAGTACAGTATCTTGGGGTCTTCAGGTGATCACAAGTCAGGGGGAAACAGAGCATGAGATCTGGCACATTTGATCAGCATTGGCGTGATGTAGGCATTGTACCGGACTGTCTCAGTGAAGAGGGAGCTGGGCCTGAAGACTAATCACTTAACACTCCAAACCTCACCTATAGTCTTGAGGTGCGGGTAGTGACTGAAAAAATTAGTTATGTAAGTATCACGCTCTGCTTCATCAGCAAAAGCACGAACATTCACAGAGACTCTGTGGAGTAAATTAATCAAACATAATGCATGATATACCTAATATGACATGCCTAATATCTTTTCATTGTATTAATTATCTGTTCAGGCAGATAATGGGAACATATTTGAGTCTGATTTGTTTGACATGGTGCCAATTTTTAACCTGATGTAGGCCTGACAGGATCAAATCACACTGGACAGACTAACTAGAGAGTCTGATTTGTCCTCTAGCAACCTTTTTGTGTATATAAAAACATGAAACAAATCAGATGTTTAAGATGCTTTGTGAAAGAAAAGAAGAAGATGCTTGTAACCAATAGGGATCAACCAATATTTTTTTTTCCGGGCCGATCCAGATACCGATTATTAGTAACCAATTAGACCGATGACAGAAATGTGGAACCAATATACATTTGCTGTATAAATTTTTAATCTTGGTGTCAAAATTTAGAATAACACAAACTCCAATTCAAAACTTTGTTAAAAATAACAACAGTTAATTGTCATGTTTACTCAAATATAAATAGTAAATTAAATTAAATGAGATCCATCCCAGAGATGGACTTGTTAACTATGAGTGATAAATTATCATAAACTTTGTCTTTACCTGCTGCCATTTATATTGTATTTATTTTATATTGTTAGGATTTTATTGATACTGTTTATTTGTTCTGTTCTTTATCTATACTCTGATTGGTTTTTCATTACAAAATAATTGCCTTTAAATATATTATTTTAAAAAAACATAAATATCAGTAACAGTAATCAAATTTAATAATTTATCATAACTAACTGTTTTCAGAGCAGCAACAAAAGCAAAGTTTTCAGCAGCAAAGTTCCTATATAAAATCAATATCTCACTGGAAACAAATGGAAGTCAGTTATATTAATAATGGCTCTGTACTGACCTGTAGATCTCACCGATATGAGCTCCGCTGGCATGTTAACATTAATCGATGGCCTATTAGTCTAATGATAGGTCACATGAGCTCCCGGCAGCTGGTATAGCTCTGCTACTTGTCTTTGGGTGCAGCTGTTAGAGGAGAGCTGCGGCCTAATGGGCTATTTTAGCGTATATATCCGAACAGACGCAGGGGCAGCACCGTCCCGAACAGACATGAGGCCACTTGTGGTTGCTTTAATGTTTATTTTGTTATCTCTAATATTTTTATTTTATTTAGTGGGGGCTTTGATAGCATTTCTAATGGTTGCAGATTGTGATAAAATAGCTCATTAAAACAATTTCAAGAAAGCCTTTTAAGGGCAGAGATGCTACAACGTTGTGCAAGTTGCTGTAAAAGTGTAAGTCAGTCATCTAAATGAAAATAAAAGCAAGGCAAATTTATCAATCATCATTAAAAATCATATTCAAAAAATGCATTCACTATTATATAAACCACTAAATTATTAAGTTTAATAAGAATGCAGTAGAGGAAATGAATCAATCAAAGTTGCCTTAATATCTGACTACCTGGTTGATGTAAAATCTTAATTGGTCATTTGAAAAATTTATTAATTGTGAAAAGTTGGTCTGGCCAAGCAGTTAGGGATTACCTGTCATCTCTCAGCTGTCAGCTACCTAATAAAAAAAGGCTGATTTATTTTAGCCCTGTGATGAATTGGCGACCTGTCCAGGGTGTACCCTATACCAGGTTCCCCACCTCTCGCCTGATCTCAGCTGAAATTGGCTGCAGCCACTACCCCCGCGACTCTGTACAGATAAGCGGTTATAGATAATGAATGGGTGGATGGAAGGTCATTTATTAATAATCTGATTTGGCAGTCTGCCTGTACTTGACAGTTCACTGTAGAAACAAGGGAGTGAACATTAAACAAAGACCCCCAGACAGAATCAAACCAGGAACGTTGCATGCATGGTATATCAATTAGACCACTAGGCAACAAGGGCCCCCTGAGGGCCTGTCCTCAGGTAACTGTCAGACTCCATCATCCAGACAGCAGACAAGTGATTTAATAGAGGTACTGTATTTCTATCCCTCCTCTCACACACACTGTGCATACTCACAACATACAACAGGTGTCTGTGTTTGTTGCTGTGGATGACTCAAAATGTCTTGCTGTTCCAGGTCTGTCAAACAATTCTTCACGTACACATATACATGTTAACACACAGCACATTTACTGCTGTGTTCATGGCAATACAAGATGTTTATCATGAAGCCTTGCCATGACACTGAATGTTTGTATAGACGTCCCCTTATAGGTCCTTTTACTCTTACAATCTCTCTGCTAATCTTCTTCTTTTTACAGTTATCGCTGTCATGTGATTCAATGCTAAAACAGCTGTTTGGGCTTCAGCAACACAGCTCAGAAATAGATTTTCAGAATTATACTGGTGTTTAGTCAATTATTTTACCATGAATTATTATTTTTTTTTAGGAGAAGGTGCATGCAAGTTAAGTTTTTACCGTTAGGACACTGTCGAAGTGAAACATCCTGTTGAATGTTTAATTTGGCTGTAGTATAGTGAACACAATTAGCTACAGTAATCATGTTACAGTAGGTCACATCTTGACATGTTATTCAGTTGTTCAGGCTAAAAGTAAAGAAATGCCACAAACATTCAGAAATGCCAAAATATTAAATGCAAGCCTTTATGGGCTGGCATATGCATAAGTGTGCACGTCTCTCATGAAGTACTACAGATACATGTAATGCCCCAATACTGTGCTATGAACACTCTCTGCTATCTGTATTACTCAGGCTGCTGTCCTTCCTTCAGCAGCAATAAGCTTTATTTCAGAGATTGCCAAATTATCTCCTGTCTAACAACCCTGTGCAAAACCTAACTGGAACAAATCCCACATGGGCTGCTGTAGTTTAGAGTCCCATTGCAACATATCATCATCTCCCATCATATCCCCATCTATGATGCTATGCTAATGCCACAGTCAAATCTAGACTAAAGATCCCAGTAGCCCTGCGTTCCCCCGCTGGGCTTAATGGGGCTAGGCAGAGCTTATTCACTATTTATGTCACTTGGGTTCTCCTGTAACACAGTGAAGAATAATAGCCCTGTTCTGAACTTTATTCCCACGATATGAGTTCACCATTTGAGTGAAACAAAGACCACTTTTGATCTCAGGTTTTTAAGTATGTCGCCCTGGTGTTGGCGGGGTCCCACTTGACTAATGAGACCCGTGGTAGCGGCTGCTGGCTATGCATTAAATGCTGGATCTTTCATTACACACTGTGTGGCTTAGAATAGCCACACTCTTTGATGTCTTGGTTGTGTCAAATTGATAAATGAAGGAATTATTTCAACAAAAATAATTAATATAGTGTTAAAAAAATCAATTTGACATTTTCAAAGCAGAAGACCAAATGCAAATTAAAATAATGAAAGGATTTTGACTCAGAATCAAGCCGTGTTCGGGATAATTGTGAGTGTCATTGTGTCTGAGTAGTGGCTGCACAAACACTTTTTAGCAAAGAAAAATAATAACAAGAAATTTTCACAGGGTCCAACTGCAGTAATCGTTCAAACCACTAGTGTGGTTTGAACACACCATCTCAAAAGACTTCACATGTGCCAGACTCAGATTTTTCAGATTCACTTTAAACTTAAAATGCTTACAACAGTCAAAATGTTTGTGATACAATTCTGAAAATAATGTACACACCATTCTGCTGGTTTCAGGTTGATTGAATAACTGTGAATCTGAACACCCTTTGAAACACTACATTTAGAGATTGTCTGATTGAATTTTGGTAGCATTAATTTGAAGACTTGTGGAAATGTTAATAGATGTTAATTGAATTAACACATTTTGAAAAATATAGAGTGACGGACTACTGAATCGATCATGTGTTTCAGTGAGGCAAACATTTGTCACACATCTGTCAGGTCTCTAGGACATACGGGTGAATTTCAAAGATTTTTTTGAAGTTTGAGATGTCTAGAAATTTACATTTGTTGCTGTTTAATCAATCATCACCAAGTTGGCGGCATCAACTGAGTCATGGCCCCGATTGTGCAAACTGAATTGAAAGAACAAAGAAAGAAAGAATATCGAAAGCAAAAACAAGAGTGCTCCAGCAGCTTTGTTGTTTGGACCCATAATAATGGCAGAGTTCCCACCCGTATGCTCTACATTCTGCATTTCTATCTTTGGGTAAAACACACTTGGTAATCTGCCTATGCTATGTTTGCAATGCATGGCATGTCTTTCCTCATTTGCTTATTTGTTTGCCTTCTGTAAATGTTAACATTATCATTATTATGATCATTATGTTACACAAAACAACAAATAACAAACATTGGCTTCAGAAGTCGGACTTAGACAAATCAAGCGGGTATATTCCACAGCTCATAAAAAAAACACTGTTTGAAGAAGCATTTAAAGGAAATTCTCTGGAAAAAAAGATTTCTCTAACTAAGACTGCTGAAGATTCATATTAACCTCAGATAAGCTTAATACATTTTTTGCATGATGGAGGACTGTGGATTTTGTCCCCTATCTCTTCCACTGGAAGCATTTTGTCTTTTAATGGCCAGTTCGAACAGGAGGAATTGTAGACCAAATTGTCTTGTCACAATAGTGGATTCATAGGACCGTAAAATTACTTGTCTGCTGCCTGTGTTTTTAAACTGATATCAGTTTCCTTTTATAGTACTGTCACAGTTCGCAATTTACCAGTTTGAAAACACCAGTGGAGTTTGTTACTACCCCAGTCTGAAAAATAAATGTGTTGGTCAACAGTGACTAACTGCAGCTAATGATTTTCTCCACTGATAATTTGAGTCCAAGGTGACTTCTTCAGTTTGTTTTGTCCAAACTTTTTCACAGAGAAACGGTGGCCCAAATAATAAAGACAGAATGAATGTGTAAGGGTGAGTAATTATTTGCACCTGTTAATGCAGATAGTTGTGTTTCTGGAAAGCTGTGACAGACAGCATTCCTTCCCTTATTGTGTGTGTGTGTGTGTGTGTATGCATGCACCCACATACACTGTAAATCAAACATTTACAGATTATAGTGTGGAGTCAACCATGCAGCCATTCTGTCTGTCTTCTTTGTTTATGTCCTTCCTTCTCTCTTCCCTACGTAGCCGTCCTCTTTTGACTCTAACTTCTCTTTGGTTCAAAGGAACCTATGGGTAAGAGTATGCAGGGTGAGTGGTCCAAATTAACACCATGCTGAATAGTTATTTTCTACGAGGGATAAAGAGAGAGTCTGCGTTGAGTGCACTTGATTCTTCAGTAGCCTTAAACAACCTGCAGTGGAGCAATGAACTCAAGCACACTAACCCCGTCTGACCTTTTCACTCTTGCATGCATCCATACAGTATGTGTGAGCTTGTTTCTGTTCACAAGTCTGTCTGTGCTTAATGCGTGAGTTGGCGCCTGAACAATTTTACGCATGTGTGATATGAATATTTATGCTTGTGTAAGTTGCCGTATTTAGAACACAGATTCATTGACGTGCGAATGAGTCTCACTGCAATCTGTGTTCCAAACGGTTGTTGTGTATCTGGTCGAACAGGACTGTCCTGCCGTAGTTCATCCTCATTCTTGTCCCCGATGAGCAGCACTTAATGCAGCACTGGCTTCCTCCCGAGGGCAATTACTGCTTAGACAAGAACTAACTTAAGCGCACATAATGTACCATTTGTCCAAAAGGCTTTTCATCCACCACACAGGTTAATTAAAGTACAAAGTTTTGTACCAGTTTTTCTTTTATCTTAAGACAATGTTAATATTTTACATTACTGCACATTTCCTTTTTACATTAATCAACATCTAATTACTTTTTCTTGCTTTTAGTTCATATATTTGAGCTAACAGTAGTCACCTACTAGTCATACCAGACCAAGAATGGCTATAGCACTAAAACCCTTAAGCATTTTAATTAAATAAAAAAATAGATAATTTTCTTATGAACTCAAGTTGTAATTTTTAAGAAGAAGATTGAGTTATATCTTCTTTCTAAAGTTACATAGTCTCAGAATGTGGTCTCATGCATATGGAGCATGCTTTTCTTTGAACATCAGTTTGATTATATATTATATGGGATTTTTGCAGACATTCACCTTATGGTGACATATAATTGATTTTCTTATTTAACCTTGTGATAATTATTGAACATCACTGCTGTTTATTTTTCTTAGCTAGTGAAACTATTTACAATCATCTTAACTAACATAACTGGAGGGACTAGTCATTGTTTCCACAATCTAGCTACCATATAGCCTTTCATTCAGATCACACAAATTACTAGATGCCCATCCTGTTAAGCCTTCAAAGTCCATTAATGGTTTTTGGTATTTTAAAGACAGTGCCTCAAAAGAAACAAAATGAAAAGGGCTGTTGAATGCAATATTAAAGCTGCATTGACACTGCGCAGACTCAGATGTTTTTCTGCCTTCACATAAAAAGGAAAGTTATAAATACACATAAGCAAATAAACACATGTGCTTCTGTGTTCCTCCTCCACTCAAAAATGTGTTTTGGTTATTGTTGCTTCACTTGGATGTTTGCGCTTCACTGTGCAGAATAAAGCATGTGCATAGTCTGACACTAGAACGGTGTGTTAACATTCATTAGTTGAAGACGGAAGGTTTGCTCACCTGCATTTAGAGTTTATGACGTGTACATTCAAGCATGACAGGCCACCCGTGGTCCAGTATGCAATTTGCACCAAGTATTATGTGGAAACTTTAAGCCACCAGTGCACAAACACTGAGGATTGACTTTACAGTGAAGTAGGAGACATCCTGTGTGAACCTTTTGAGGGTGAAGAAGTAGGTGTAATTTAAAAAACTCTTATTCAGAACTGTTTCTGTGAAATAAAATAAAAACTCAAATTATTTTCCAAAGTAGAATATTCTGGAGGAGGGGCTCCTTAACTATAACATTATGGTTTACTTTGTGACCCACAAAGCCCACACTACATACCATAATCTATAATATACAGTATATTTTCTAATGTGGATCTAGAGTGATCACAAACCCACATACTGTACCAACCACAGATACCCTGCCATATAGCCCCAACACTTCATTTTATTGAGCCTACTCGACCATTACGAGGATTCCAGCCGTTCAAGGCAGAAACACAAAGCAGAGGTGGCGGTGACAGGTTGCTGACAGCTTGGCCTGCCCTTTGCCCCTCCTCCTTCCATCTAAGGATGCAGTGCCGCTTAATTTCTTCAACATTTCCCTCATGAAGTTTATTAATTTTGTCATAGGAAGCGTGTGGCTACACGTCTGCTTATTTGGTAAAATAATATGTGCAAAGCAAAACCATACAAAAAATAGTCATTTTTGCCGCAATCTGGTTACAAAAAGTATTGAATGAAAAATTGGACTGGAGACATTTCGATACTGGGCTGTTTCGGTCGATACCATAAAGTATCAAACTACCATCCCCTACTCCTGGGGCATTTGTAAGACAGGTGGAGCCTGTCTGAACACACATCCTAAAAGAGAACACCCTCCTCCCTTTACTATTTTGTTCTTCCACCATTACTCTGAACTGGAATAGTGGCAAAGACTTGCTAAGATTCAAAGACATGTTTAGGTACCATAAAATCCATCCTGACATCCAACCTCAAACACATTTCTATCTTCTCTCTCTGTTTACACACATTCTCGTTCACATACACAACCTGGATATGTTATATAGAGACTGCCACATGGACATAATTTTAAAGTTCTTTAGGCAAATACACACTGGCTGCACAATCTGGATAATCTCATACACACTATAGAAAAAACATCTTTCATGCACATACAGTACTGTGTCTGTTGCCTTGGGACTGAATGATATGTACACTATCTTTCTGTGTGTGTGTGTGTGTGTGTGTGTCTGTGTGTGGAACATCCATGAAAAGAAAACAAAGTGAAAGCATGGAAAAGTTGAAATGATGGAGTAACTTTTCATTTTATTCCTCAGGGGGTTTGTAATGAAAACTCCAAACTTTGCACTTTGTCTGCTCTGGCTGCATTCTTCCACTGCTCCTTTTCTCTTTCCTCACTCTACAATTTCTCCTGTTTCTTTTCACCATCTTGCGTTTATGAGTCAAGAAACTGTAAAGTGTTTGTCTCTTGATTTATTCTGACATTGTTCAGATAACAAGTGCATCTCTGGATGTGAGGAATGTGTTTGCATTTTTGGACGTGGTGCATGTGTACAGCACATGTACAGTGCCTGATTTTTTTTGTGTGTGTAAAAAGTATGCGTAAATGCTAGGCTGTGTTACTGTTCATATGTGGGCAGCTGTGCCTTGTGTGCATCTGTTGTGTATGATGGGGGCTTGAAACTAATCAGATCCAGGACCACACAGGAACTCGGCTGGCGGGATTCGGGGCCCATGGCGCTCAATACCCCAACCAGACTTTCTGCCAAGAAAATCACCTTCCAGTCTTTTGGCTCCACCTTTTGGGCCCCACCAACTTCTCCTCCTCCTTTACCACCTTCTCCTCTTTCATAGATTCTCCTGTATCCAGTCACGAAAAGATTATTGTGTGAGGGGGGTTTACCTATGTCTCAGGGGCGCCAGGGGCCTCACCAGGCCTTGTAGGCTTCATTACACCCCTGGTGGGAGCGATTGGTGGGGGGCACATGTAAGAAATGACCGTGTTGGTCCTTTGTGAGTGTGTATGTGAGCGTCTGTGGTCTCTTTACAGTATGTGTTTTATTGCTCATTACAGAGGTGGCTGAGATGTGGAGATGAATGAAAGGCTTGAGGGCGTGGACAAATGTGACATGGGGTATGGAGTGTGTGTGTTTCTGTGCACATACTATGTGTCTTGTGTATCTACATTCAAGTACGGTATGATACAAGTACCATTAAAGGAACAGTTCGTCCGTGATTTGAGTAAAAAAGGTATATTCACATCAGAATCAAAATTCTTATCTTTTAAAAATCTGAATTGATTCATGAAAACTAATGGTGTTTCTGTCCCTGTTTAAATGTCTGATTATTCCTATACTAGAACCTTTGCTCAAACCAGGCACTCATGGTCAGAACCTAATGTGTACTCCCTTGCCTATATATCTGTATATCTGACTTCTAAAACTGGAAGAAGAGGCTGGCACGCACATGACCTGAATAACTGACTGAGACAGCTCATTCCTCTTTGGGCAAGCTACATGCTAGGGCTGAGATCTTAAATATGGACAGATTGAATGTCATCTTATACACTGGAACAGGAGGCCAGTTAGGTTCATGAATGCGTGTGGCTGGTGCTTGCTGAATTTCTGCTGCTTGTACACATATAGCATCTTGCAGAGCTTGGACCTACTGTATTTAGGCCAGACAGCTGATAATGTTGCCATACTGAGGGGCACAAGGTTAATGCTTAGTAAAGTATAGGCTTTATTTAGCCAATTAAATCAACTAGAATGGCTATTTGCTAAAGTTAATACGTGTGAGAGCTGTTAGCTGTGACTGCTACCAATGTTGCTGCAAAGTACTGCTTCATCAGCAATTTTTCAAATGCCAGAACGCTACCTACAGTAAAAGAATCTTATGCCACAGACTACTTCGGCTAAAATATTAAAGCCGCAATCAGCATTGGATGGGCCCTCACACGTGAAGCACGTCAGACAGTGTTGCGTCCACGCTGCAGATGATGCAGCTCTCCTGCTGCGGCTCTTAATTGTCACGCACTTTGGATGCTGCACAAAATACTTAAAAGTCACTCCCTGTGTCCCGTTTGTGGCGCAAAGGAGCACCCAGTGACCACATGTTATGTCCCAGTACATCAAGTGTGGAACACATTGAGAAAATTTTATTGAAATCACATTACTATTGACTGAGCTTACGTGCTGTTGCCAGTTGGTTGCGCTATGACTATAACTGAATTGTGTACATGTAGATGTGTTGGGCATGGGACCATTATCAAAAACATAAAGTTGGCACTGGTTTTTGCATGTGCAAGAAACCACAGCTCTAACACTAATTAAAGTTTCAAAAAGGTACTTAAACCATATTAAACAACAATGTATCAACAGAATTACTTAAAGTGGGTCTTTTAACTAAACTGAGGTCAACATAACAATACTACAACATAAGTCTGAACATAACAAATGTGACCTCCTGAATGGCACAAAAGGAGGGGTATATATACACATAGGCTAACCTACACCAAACACAAAGGGGAGAACACTTAACTTACTACAATTAAAAAGACCCAAAATAAACCCAACAGCCAACAATAAGAAAACACTAACAAACAACCACTACTGAAAACCAGTATTAATCTAACACAAACAAAATATCCACTTGTTGCTGTGTTGTTAAGGATTTTGTAGTTCAGAGTCCCCTTGCCCACTACCAGTAGTTGGTTCCTTCCACTTCCTGTGGTAGAGTATAAAAAGCCGATTCAAACTCCAGCTATCTCTTTGGCAGATGACTCAGCAGGGGCAGCATCAGCATGTGGAGAAACAAAGGACGGGATAAAATTCTAATGAAATGAATACTAATATTAACCAAAATGGTGCACTTAGATTGGAAATCTTAGCATCATTTGTGAAAAGAATAAACATATCTAAAGAAAATGTGTTTGTGGTTATTCGTAAAAAACAAAACTGTTACCACCAGTTTATGTGTTGGCGGTTGATAGGACCGTCACACGCCTGTACCCCAAGAATCAGAACATGCGTAATTGCCTAATAATCAAGTTGGTTAACATCATAAGACCCACCTGTATGTGGGCTGCCAGGAGCCACCTGCAGCCAATTCTGAAGTCATACCCATCTGCCATGTCCACAATTTCGTAGTTTTGCCTGACTGAAGTCAACAAACTAATGTAGACCTTGAAACAGAAGCACACAGACCTGCTTCAGTAAAGAAATCAGGTGAGCTGTGGGTTGCATCTTAATGCTTCTCTCCCCATGGAGCTCAGACTGGCTGCCACTCAAACATAAACCCGTCCCAGTTTGTTGAAGTTTTGCTATTTTGCTTGATAAATTTGCACATATTTATTTATATCATTGTATTTGTGCCCTTGTTTATACGCCTGACGCAAGTCTGGTTTGTTTTATTTGAGCTCAGGCTGGTGCCTGGATCCTAGCCCTGTTTGTAAACTCCAAGAAACTGAGCACACGGTACACACACTGAAGCACACACTCACTGCCAGGCTTCTACAGTGCAACACTGCATGCATGTGCACTCATATGCTAACAATTGCTGTTGTTTCACAACCGCTTTGGCAGATGGGAATCTGTGAATCCGTTTCTGCTGTTCTGTTAAATAAACAACCTTCTGCTCATTTAAAATCAATGCTTGTGTGTACTAATACATCATAATGGCGAGTAAGTTGATTGATAAATAAGTTTTATTTTTTCAGTTTTTGTAGGTAAATTGTAAGATGAACAAAAAGTGTTTATGTAAGGAAAATATGAAACATGAAAGTCAGATGAAAGAAGCAAAATGTGTTAAAAGAAAACAAAATACGTGAAAATTACTTAATAAATACATTAGAAAACTACTACTTGTGCATATAAACCTTTTCTAGAATATAGCACGTGTTGTGTTTTCATAGGGAAAAAACAAACAATTTTTTCACTCATTCAGTAGGAAACATATGTCGATGTATATATATATATATTTCATAATCATGTGGCCTTTTGGGAGAGTTCACTGTTGTCCATCTCTAATATGGGAAAAGGACCTTTCCCAGGGCTGTTGGCACGGCAACAGCACCTGTGTGCATGCAGCAGAGAGGTGAAGCGAGGGAAACGAGAGGGAGGGCAGTGCAGAGTGATTGCCCAGATTGCTGGCACAGTTGGACAAAGTTACCCAAGCAGTCACCGCCTGTGTGTGTGTGTGTGTGTGTGTGTGTATGCAAGCACACACATTAGCATTGCCAGCTCAATCTGCCTAATGTTGGATATGTACACAAGTATACCCTAACACACACATTAAGAAAAACACACTCACACACAAATGGAATTCCCTTCTCTGCTGGCCCAACTAATTATAGCACCTGCACATGCTGACACACATGTTCACCACATACACACACCTTTTCCCGCTTTTTCAGAATGAAATTTGGCATGACTGCTGACTCCAAACATTTGTGCCCACACAGGGATTCAGTCATCAAAGCAACATTACTTGCATATGTGTGTTCATGCAAGGTTAAGAAACTTTTCTCTGACCTCTAAACCAGTTCAGTCTTCATCTTAAATCAGCACTTTCTCACTTGGATCCTGCGTGTATTACCATTATCAATAGCTTCCTTTTAATTTTTTAAATAACTAGTATGTTAAGAGGTATGTTAGGAGGTTCAAATAATATAATGATTATTTGAAGATTGTTTGTTTCACATGTGGGTTTTGTATAAACTGCTCCTTTTTAAGGACCCTTAAATGCCCTGTAACATTTATCATCTAAAACAATCCGCAACAATCTAAATATCTGTCTTCATCCCTGTGTTGACTTGTTACAATTACTTTTCCATTAGCTGTGAGGAAATGAACAAGTGCGGGGAAGTGGACATTCCTGGTAAACAGTCGGGAAAGCACACACACTACAGCATCCAACGTTTCACACAGAGTGCAGTTTTTCTTAAGGTGGGCTGACGAAGAAACGCAGGGCAGGAGAAACAGCTGAATGCGGTTTTGGGAGAGTACATGGTTAACTGATGCTGAAAAAAATACACACTGAGCTAATCAAATAGCAGTGATCTGCACATAGTTTGATCTGTCTAAAATAATCTTTAGCTTTTGGATGCGTTGGGCTCTGCAGCATTCATGGGCCCACCTTAAGAAAGGAAAAAAGCAAAACTGCTAGTGGAGGAAAAAAGAAGAAGTGAAAAAAAGAGAAGTGATCTTGTTTTCCCAACTGCAGTCACATTCTTGGCGGCACCTTAGCTTGTCCTTGCCAAAAGAGGGTAGGAAGAGGAGGGATGAGAGAGGAGAACATGGAGAAAGAGAGAGAGCACACTGTTTTTTCCTAGTACATTAAAAGTTAATATGTTAACATTATCTATAGATGTACTTTAATCTTTGGCCTTGGCTTACATCATCTGTAAGCTGACACGTGTAGGTTTTTTATCTTTTTCCATGCATGTAGGTCTTGCCTCATTTAGCCCCTGCTGACAAAGTCTACCATTTGATGTTTAGTCGTAAGAGTCACAGAATGTCCATAAGTATTATTCCCACTGCCTTAAACCCAGTTTGTCTGTCTGTATATCAGTCTTTACAAATAAATAAATAAATCCAGCATACTTTGCTAATTTTTTGCTATAACCATGAATCCACTTGAAAATTGCATTGTTAGTTATGTTATATTGTAGTGACCTCAGATATGCTTTGCTTTGCATTTTAATATAAAAAATATTAATTTTAAATATTCATGATGACTGCATGCCATAGCTACCTTGCTGCTTTCTAGTACAACAAACAATAAAGTATTATCCAGTACCAAAATGCGTAGTAATAATTGTTTAGTCAACTGACAGCAATTTTGATAAATGATTACTGGTTTCAGTCATTTGCTGGCTTCAGCTTCTCAAACGTGAAAGTTCTCTGCTTTTTATTGTTGTAAACTAAAGGTTTAACAATGTCGTCGTGGGTTCTAGGATTTGATTTTTACCCACTTTTTTTTTAAAGGCTGAACAATTAATCTAATAACTGAAAAAAAAAAAAATTAATGGATAATTGGCAATATAATCATTAGGTGTGACATTTGTATGCCACCTTAAGTGATACACAAAGAAAAATGAAATCAAGACAAAACCAAAAAAAAGACAAAACATCTGTTGTATTTAAATCAGCCTGCCATGATGTTACTCATTAACATTAATGAGGTCTGTTGTAATGGGACAATAAAACAAAAAGAATGAGCGACTTTGTAATTCTGGGAGGGAGAGAAGGAGTGTCTGGCAGCAGTGAGTTAGCCATGCCTTGTAAGTATACAGATGCCATGTATAAATTTATGTCTTTGACTGCTCATCAGTTCCAGTGCCAGGCGCAAGCCAGCTCTGCCTTGCTGAGCTGCTGGCCTTCCCCCTAACCAACTACTGCTGATGATAGTTGAGGTGCCGCTGAGCAAGGCAGCTGACACCTAACTCTGCTCAGTGGATAGTGTCAGAAATCTGTGGTGTTAATGCTTGTGAATATCATTCAGACAGCCTCTTCTGGGTAAACAAATGTTTTAAAAAGCGCTCCAGTCTGCCTATTTACATGGGAACCAGGCGAGCTCATCTTTACATATCCAACTGGCTTTCCTCAGACTGTTCTGTACTTGCATTCCTGTTTCAATTCCTTTTTACTTGTAGTTTACCGCCTTTTTGTAGTCGTAGGCTCTTTGCCCGGGAGGCCCGCTCAGTAATCCAACCGTAGTTGCAGTGTGGACGTAGCACAATCTGTTTTGGCATGGCGTTAATCAGGGAGCAAAAATAACAGAGATGTCCCAGAGGTTCAGCTTTCCCAGTGGTTATGTTTTACAAGCCTTATCATCATCATTATCATTATTAGTTTTGAAAGTGACAAGCAGAGAGTTTGTAAGAGCCAAAGAGTGAGGTTAAAGACAGCCAGAAAAGTGGTGACGTA
Source organism: Micropterus salmoides (assembly GCF_014851395.1). Taxonomy (NCBI): domain Eukaryota; kingdom Metazoa; phylum Chordata; class Actinopteri; order Centrarchiformes; family Centrarchidae; genus Micropterus; species Micropterus salmoides. The sequence goes on along the minus strand of NW_024041262.1, from coordinate 22,177,727 downwards.
AAATCTTTAGAAAAAGAGCAAAAACAGCGTTGAAAGAAAAGCGACTAAGAAAGAAAATTGGTGAAAGATACAGCAAGGCAACACTTAGGGACTTATTGTGTACTTTTAAAGGCCTAGATAATACACCCAGTGAGCTGTTTGGAAAAATATGTGTTGTAGTAAGAAACGTCGTGCAACAATACCAAGCAAGAGAATGTGTCAAAATTTAAAGTAACTGTTGTTTGTTTGTTCAACGTCTAAATATGGGATACATGAGACCAACATGAGTGCTTCTGATCATAGTTTGAAAGCTCAGTGTCATAGTTCTTAACTGAAACCAGACATTCAAGTTGTGGTATTTTTCTTGGGTAGTTTCCTGCGTCAGGTGGAGTCCTTTACCTGAAGTCAGTGTTTGTGAATATTCAAATCCACAAGGTCATGTTTACAAAAATGGGCGTACATATAGCATTAGTCACTTTCCTGTGACCTATTAGCACCTATTAAAAATTCCCTGACGGTAATTAGCCTGCTGAGGGAGCAGGCAGAGACGTAGCATGAAACATGATCTCTTTGCCTTTGACTGCTTGTGACCCTGGGGTACTAACACCCTCCTCCCCCCTTTCCACCTCCATTTCTCCCTTGATCAGACTGCATGTTCCACATCAACAACTTGGCCCGGCCCCGTTTCTTTACTTAACCACTAATTGGTCAGACCACCCTTAGGAGTCAGGATCACTGACCCCACGTCTGTTATCATGGTGCGAATTCTAACACGGGTTCTCCTCGGGGGCTTTAGGGCTGAACTTTGATCACTGCAGCCGAGCTTGTATTCACCATCATCTTCTACAGCACCAGTACTGAGGTTACATTATACCTGCTGCACTCTAATCCTTCTGCAGTCACTGGGAAAGAAGAATTGACATGTAAAGATCCTGTTTTGTATATCTGTTTAACGTTATTTAAGGTTAACATTTTGAACATGAAAGGCTGCTTCAGTGTAATAAGAAATTAACACATCTGAGCTGACATGTGATCTGCCGCACGCCAAGACACGCTAGCAGCTGCAAGAAACATGTCTTAACAGGTGTCTTTATCAGTTGTCATGGAAATGTTTTTAACCCTTTTTTATCCAGGAAGATTTACTGAGAGCCGCATTCTTTTTTAGGAACACGCAATTTACCGTTTTCGGCTCTTCTGCGTTAGTAAGTGCTAAGTCAGATATTTGAGACAAATCAAAGTTCCCGCTTTGTAATTTGACTGGAATGTTGATTTGAACACTATTTAGAAGTGGGGAAACTGGTAATATGACACGAACGTGGCGACATTCACACATCAAAGCTGCCAAGTATAAGAGTCTGCTCTGTTGGCCGTTAAGCCGCCCCACCAGAGCAGTTGGGGTCTAAGGGCCTTGCTTAAGGGCACTTTAGTGGTGGGAGTGAGGGAAGGGAGGCAGATTCCCTAGTCAGATTTATGTTGCTTCTCAGGGGATCAAACAGCAGCCTTGCGGTCAGCTAACGCAGCTTCTCAAAATGCACTGATAGCGTAAAAAATTAGAGGTCATATTATGCTCATTTTCGGGTTCATAATCTTATTTAGGGGTTGTACCAGAACAGGTTTACATGGTTTCATTTTCAAAAAACACCATATTTTTTGTCATATATACTGAACATTGCTGCAGCTCCTCTTTTCATCCTGTGTGTTAAACGCTTCGTTTTAGCCATGGAGTGATACATCTTGTCTCTACAAGACCTTTGTTGGGAGTTGCACATGCAGTTCCTGGTTAAGGACTACTAGCCAATCAGAAGCAGAGTTGGGCGGGCCGCGAGAATCCGGTAAACACAGCTTCGGTTCAGCTGTATATCCCTTTACCATTTTAGCAACATGGCATGGAGCAAGAGTTTCAGAGTGGTGAGTTATTAATGTGTAACAAATGTATATTTCATCCATAAAGTTTTAAAGAGGTGGTATTCTTTTTGGCTTTTCCCCTCTCCTTTATTGAGTTATATCTCTTTTTTGTGCATGTAACAGGTTTGCAAGGGTGAAAAAGCCCAAAATTCCAGCCCAAAGGGAGTTCCCATCTCCCACAGAAAACTCTGCTCTGAACCGCTTGAAAACAGCTCGTTTGTAGTCCAGCCCTTCACTTCCTTTACTTGTGACATCATAATGAAAACGCGTCATAAAGCTTACCAAGCTTGCCAAGCTAGTCTGAGCGGAGGCCCTTTGGTTTGACTCGCCTTTGTTTGGTTTTCCATTGTAGAAATGTTGCACCTGTACCTGCTTCCAGGTACTTTTTTTTGTATCATCTCACCTCCACTGAGGTTCCAAGCGAGCTGAGGCGATACTAAAATGTAACGTGAAAACATGACAGACTGCTGATTGGTCAGAGAGAATATTCTCTATTCACTGCATCATCATTGCTGCACCAGACAGAGGCCTGCAACAGAAAGTTTTATATTTTACAGTTTTTGTATGGAATTTCATCACTAACTTCCACTTCTGAGAAGTTTTGAGGTGAGAAATCAACTGTGTAGATTTCGAATATTGACAGTTTTACGAGAAGTGATGGCAGAACAAAAATGTGCTTGAATATTTTCGGAGTTGAGGAGCTCCGCAAGTGAGGAGCGTGTGAGGCCGGCCGGCCGATGATTGATTTGGATCACATTTGGAGCAGCTTTGATTTGGATCACACTACCTTGTTTCTTACAACTCGCCCTACTCTGCTTCTGATTGGCTAGTAGTCCTTACCTGGGAACTGCGTATGTGCAACTCCCAACAAAGATTTTGTACAAGTAAGATGCATCACTCTGTAGCTCAAGAGTGGAGCGCACAACACATAGAGTGAAAAGAGCAATATGTGCAGCAATGTGCAGTATGAGAAAAATATGGTGTTTTTTGAAAATTAAAGGCAGTTTAAGAGCAGTGTTTTCTGTGGGAGATGGGGACTCCCTTTGGGGTGGATTTTGGGCTTTACTTTGCAAACGTATTACATGCACATAAAAGGTATATAACTCAATAAAGGAGAGGGAAAAAGCCACAAAGCATAATGCCACCTATTTAAATTATGATAACAATAAGTTGGCTAGTTGTGCGGAGCACAAGTTAATTCATTTTTGTGTTTGTGTGTGTTAATGTATATATGTATGTATGGGAGTAGTGACTTACCTGTTTGAAAGGGGAAGTCGTTATTGCAGTTGGTTTTTAAATGGTCCGTCCAAACCTTGTAATGCAGCATGCATCCGAGGCTACAAATATGCCAACTACTTACATCCTTGAAACAAGCTATTTTTATAAACAAATAACTTGTTTTATACAGTTACTACAGTCCTTCCACCAAACAAAAATCAATAAAACCAGTACTACATAGGTGTTCTTCCATCCACATGCTCTTCTTGCTAATGGTATCAGTACTGCAGCTCACAAACTATCAGTTTCTCTGCACTCATGAGTTCCTAAATATTTCTTCAATGTGCACAACATAAACATCCTTTAACTTAATGATTTCTTCCTGATGTAGAACTACATTTTACACTGTGCTGCTTTATGCTGAACATTTCTTCTTCTTTTTTCTCCCCTCTTTCTGAAGAACAGAGGGACATCGATCTCTTTGGCCTGGAACAGAGGAGAATGATTAATTCATTTTGAGCTTCTCCAGGCATCAACATGCAGTCACTAGTTATTCTTTTGATGCATAATAAAGACTGTATTTCAGAGCATGCAATTAAAGGTGAACCCTGCTTGAGGGATAATGCCAGGCTTTTGCTGGCCCAATTAAAAGTTGGAAGCTGTCTTGGAAGGGAGGAGAAACAAGGTGCATGTGGCTGAGCCATGTGAGTTGAAGTGTGTGCATGCGTGCATGTATGCATTCGTCTCCTACAAAGGAGATATTATTGTAAAGAATCTGAGAATTTATTTTCACAGAATATATCCTACTTTTCAAGTCAACATTTGATTGCAAATTACTCATTTGATTTATGCTCAGTGATTGCAACTGTTGAATGTGCCATTGCAACTTTTCAGATGTTGTGAAACTGTGCACTATTTTAATAGTTTTTGTGTGTTTGTTCAAGTTGAAATAAGCTGAAAGCAAATATTACAGGTAGTTCTGAAATCTAAGGTGCTTTACAAAAATATGACATTTAAAACTCTGCGTCTACGTTCTATACACATGCACTACTTGTGCTACCTTAGACATGGTGACAGGTCCTGCTATAGCCGTACTCCACACAGAATATCCTAGTTGCTGGGTCCAGATCTTTGCAGGCAGTCATTCATCACCTATTTAAAATGAAAAAATCACAATTTATTACACATGATTTGTTTCCTGATACAGTCTCAGCGTGAGACACACAATCAGCAGGATATTCACATTTTATTGCCCCTATAATAATTCATTGACCATAATAAGTCTGTAACTGATACTGTAATTATACAATCCCAGACATGTTTCTGTATATGTACAAAACCAGCTGAAAGCCAGCTGAATGCCCTAAATTTGCCTTTTGACACGCCCTGTTCTCTTCCTGTTATTTGTCTTCTAGCTCTGATAAGTGAGTTCATTTGGTCTTCATTCCAACAATGACCTATATCATTTTCTTTTTACCTTTCATCAACTTTACATTCATGTCCATCTCCACAAAGTACTGTAGATTATATCAGTCTCACTCTATCTCTCTTTCTTTCCTTCATTCTTTCTCACTGTCCTTCCTTATCTCCTCTCTTTCTCAGCTCAAGTATTCTACTGTATGTACTCTTTTGTGGCTCAGGTCACTTGACAAACTGTAGTTTCATGCCCTGACCTTGGATACAGGGGATATTAATATGAGCAGAGGGAATAAGGACATACAAGGACAGAGTAAATAACCTGCAGAGAGGGGTGGAGTTTTCTTATAAAGATTTTTCAGACTACCTTTTTCTGTTTCTTGAAATTGGAAGAGTGTGAGTGTGTTATTACACTGAACAACATTATAAACGCAGCACTTTTTTTTGACTTTCTCTATCTACACAAAAAGCCTATTTTTTTTCAAATATTGTTCACAAATCTGTCAAAATCTGTGTTAGTGAGTACTTCTCCTTTACCGAGATATCCATCCACCTCACAGGTGTGGCATATCAAGATGCTGATCAGACAGCATGGCTGTTGCACAGGTGTGCCTTAGTCTGGCCACAATAAAAGGCCAAAGGAGAAGTGCTCACTAACATTTTTGTATACATAGAGAAAGTCTTAGATCTTTGAGTTCAGCTCATGAACTCATGAATGTGGGCAAAACCAAAAGCGTGTTCAGTATCATTTTGACAGTTATTTGATGTTAGCAAGCTTACAAGTGTTAGTGTTCAAGTTGGAAACCAACTTTACAGCTAGTCTGGTCTTCCTAGATGATGAGATGATGAATGCTGCAAAGAAACAGTGCACAACTAACACTGTGTGAGGTTGGTAAAAGAGGGAGGAAAACATCTCATATTAATGTAGGTTATACAGGGCTATGACATTCTTCAGTCAGTAGCGCACCACAAAAGTTGACAGCTCAGAAGTCAGTGAACTGCACCCATGGGATACAACCCACCCAGAGACTTGAAGCTTAGACCCTGCTTCCCTAAATATGTCCAAAAACAGTTTTATTCTCTTTAGAAAGGGGGGGTGGGGGTTACAGTATTACAGTTTATGTTTGCTTACAGCGAAAGTTAAGAGTTTCAGTTTGACTTTAAGTTGGAAATGTATCCCTACCTGAGCTTGTTGTGACTGCACAGCCTGTCTATTTCTGGTTTTAGTGAAGATAATGAAGAAGAAGATGTGAACCCTCATGATAAAAGATGTTTGTCTCAATAATTACATGTTTCTTCAGATGAGATGGGACATTTGTTCATTTGTTTGCTGGTACTTAGAATTAATTTCAGCTGCAAATCAAACAATGGGAGCATTTTCTCATCTATCCTGTCCGTCACAGTGTGATGAACAACAAATTGTTTGTGCTACAAACACAAACAGCACTGAGGCTAGTGCCACTTGTAGCCACAGTCGATGTGATAGAGAGAAGGCCTTTGATAAAGCACACTCCATTAGTGGTAAGCCTCTGGGGTTTGTGTCATTACTGTCCTATTCACTATCACACCAGAGTTGGTCCTGCTAGGGTCAGAGTGGCAGTCAACTGTGCCCAACCTTTTCTAACAATGAATGGAGTGCCCCTGTGGTTCACTGGCAGCAGCTTGTTTGTCTGTGGACCGTATGTGTGATTGTGTGGGTGTGCTTGAGAAGTTGCAGAGGTGGCTGTTTTGAGATAGTAATTAGCTGATTTTAATGTTACAGTATGCAACAAATATCCACCAATGAAAAGGTGGTTAACAATGGTTTGAGAGTTCCCCCACCACATCCTTAGGGTCATCCAAGAATAAAGCAAGAAGGTATTAAGGCAGTTTATTAAAGTCACTGCCGCTTTCCTTCCAATTTCTCAGATATAAATGTAGTTTTTTTAATGAATCAAAACAACCACTGTGCAAAACTTGTGTCAGGGTCTATCAGTCAACAAAGTTATAAACTGAACCCTTTTGTTTTTGCCCCCATTCATCATGAGCTGAACTCAAAGATCTAAGACTTTCTCTATGTACACAAAAGGCTTATTTCTCTCAAATATTGTTCACACATCTGTCAAAATCTGTGTTAGTGAGCACTTCTGCTTTGCCTAGATAATCCATCCACCTCACAGGTGTGGCATATAAAGATGCTGGTGAGACAGCATGGGTATTGCACAGGCGTGCCTTAGTCTGGCCACAATAAAAGGCCACACGAAAATGCGCAGTGTGTATTGAATAGCAGCGCTGGAACTACAAATTATATTCATAATCAATTAATGTTGATTTTGTTTGTTGTTTAGCCCATAAATTGCCAGAAAATAGCAACAACAACAAAAAGATTCCCATTACAAGTTCAAGAGCCCAAGGTGACATCTTAAATTTGCTTGTCTGTTTGCTTATCTAATGTTTGTTGATTTTTGTATGAGAAATTAAACAATATTTGCGTATTAAATTATTTTCTGAGATCCCTTCAGCATCACACAGAAGGTTTTGGGGTGTTAATCATTCTCCTTCTGCTATAATATGACTCCAAAATAATGTATGTAGGTGAAGAAAAGCTTTGCCTGCAGAGAAAGGTTGTTTTGAATGTGGCTTATAATCTCTCTATTAGCAGTAAAAAGCAATAATAATATTAGTCATGTCTAAGGACATTCTCATGCCCTGTATTCCACTGTTCCGGATTAGAAAGGCATTGAGCCAGGGATTAATGGAGGAAAGAATAAAGCTTCCCTTGGACAACAGAGGAGGGAGGCAGGGGTTAATGGGTCAAGACTCTGAGTACTTACACATGCACACTCACACACATACAAACATACACATTCTTTCACACAGATTCAGCTACTCATTTTAAAGCTGCAGCATAAGAGATGGCATTCCATAAAATGTTTTCCAGGAACTATTCAGTTATAGCATCAATAGTTGAAAGTGACAGAGTTTCCCCTCTGATCTCCAGGCCACGGTATGCAGGCTTAACTTGGCGTGTGACTCTGAGGAATTTGTGTTTGTCTCTGTTATTATGCCAGTTGTTTGTATACATGCATGTCATGTCTAGATAAACAGTTCCCAGTTGGAAAAGAGTGTATCCAATGCCTTGTGTTAGCCTTTTGAGCTAATGGTCAGTATGGATGAAATAAAGTAACAGTTCGGGTACCATTGGATTTATTGAGGTCGGGTTTTAAAATGGCTGGTACTGGCCAGGTCGGGCTCTTGCTGTCCCCAAGACACTTTGAGATAATCCCTTAGTCTTTGTATCCCAAAGATAAAAGCAAGATGTCCACCTAACCTATCCGCCAAAATTCAACTTATAAGTTGGATATATTGCAGTGCTAAAGCAGGAATATCTGATTGTAATTGAACACTCAGCATGTGAAAATTTTGACTCCCTAAGTGAGAAGCTGATGCACCTCACAGGAGGTGTGTGGTCAGGTGTACTGGTATGACCGGTAGTACAATGTGCAAAAGGATTTTAGGATTCTGCACATTTCTTAGATCCTCATTGGTTTGTCCGCCCAACAGTCCAAAACCCAAAAGGTATTCAATTCGCTATCATAGAGGACTAAAAAAAGAAAAGTCGGAACAAGTACATTTTTGGCACTTTAAACTTAACACAATTAATCTGCAAGATAGTTGAAAATTGATTTTCTGCCATTAAACTAATAATTTCAGCTCTAGAGACGGTGTAATCTAAATGTGTCCTTTGTTCTCTTCCAGGCTGGATCCTACTCCATCCTCCGTATCCCTGAGTGATATCCACCTCCAGCCCCGGACCCCGGGCCTGTTGATATACACCAACAAGACCTCCAACATCTTCCATATCTCCATTTTCACACCAAGCTGCACCACTCCAACCTCACAGGGGGTTGATTCCTTCTGAAGACCCCCTTCCTCCCAAAACCCCAGGGACGGGACCCTGTCATGTTTCACTGACTGACCCCTCCCGACCGGCGAATGACAAGTGTGCATCCGAGGGTGGGGCTTGCCTCAGTCTCTCATGATTGGCTGCTGGATGGAATTAAGGTGAATGGAACACGTTCCTGAGGAGCAAGACCCTAACCCATCAGAGGGAGAAGAGAAACGGTGAGTTTGAGTTAGTCAGAGTAATGTTAATACTAGCATAAGTCACGTCCAAAGCTTTGCCTAAGAAGAATACTTAATACTTCACCGGGGGGAAAAAATCACAAGACACAATGACTGAGAGATACAGGTAGAGATTTAAAAAAGGAAAATATTAGTAATAAAAACAAGGTTAATAATGGTAAAACAATGAAGATATAAAAAACAACAAGTATAAGACATTAAATAACAACAATGATGTAAGAAAAATGTGGAAACGATTAAAAGCTAAATTCTAAAAAATAAGTTTTGAGCTGTTTCTTAAAACTATCAACCAAAATTGAGCTCTTAAAATGAGGCAGACATGGCTTCCTGTTATTTTGTAATGATGGATAAGGTTTTCTAAGGACATCCAAAACGGAATCTTTATTTTTCTCCCTTTTATCGCTTAATCGTTCTCATGGCACTGTATGTTTTTACATCTCTGGGCCAGACAAGGTAAACATTGTAGCAGCCTCTTTTTCCTCCCCGCCAATCTCTTCCTCTCGTCTGAATTGTTTTCACAACACCAGGCCTATAGCTACATCTGACCTCAACGCTCCTCCCCCTTCTCCTTCATTTCTTGAGAAGCAGAGCCAGTCAGAATGGCCCAAACACAAACAAACAGCACTGTTTAAGCCCCTTCTCATTAATGAAAACATAATATTAGTGGAATGGAGCCTTTTTCGTAGTGCCATTGCTAGAGGAAGAGGCCTCTGGGTAAAGGAAACGGTTATCAGACATTATTTCCTTTAAATAAAAATTTAAAGTATTAAATTAGTGTCTGTCTATCTCTGTGAGTAACTAAAGCTGTAATTCAAATGACCTCCACAAGTTTTTTAGCAGATTTGTTGTCTTTTTTGTTTTGTGGAAAAACAAAGCACTTCTGTTTACGAAATGTAGCATTTACCACTTTCAGAGTAAGAGGATAGAAGGAGCACATTAAGGCAACACTAGACACAGTCCATTAATATCGTGTTTGAATTTGACTCCTGAACTTTTCACACTAAAATATTTTCTGTCTCTACAATTAAACTTACATTTGTGTGATATATGAGTTTATATATTATCAACATGTGGAGGGACTAGCTGGCTGCCTAGACTGCAGCATCAGATTTCACTTCACTGTGTCTCCATGTGCTGTATTAGAAGCTTGTGTTAAGAAAGTCAATCCGGCGGGGCCTTGATAGATTCCTCAGCTAACATAGACACCTGTCAGGAGATTAACAGTTCTGCTGCTGGGGGCAGTTGGTGTGATCATGGATGTAGGAGTCCGTACACGAGCCTTTCTGTTTCATTTCACATGTTCGGGCGTACGTTTACTGTGTATCTCTGCTTGTGTTTCAACACCTGCACAAAGTGCTGGCTGTAGCGCTTTGCACCTCACGGATAATTGAAAGCACAAAGAATTAAGCCCTCAGAGAATCAGACAGCAGTTGCTACCTAGAGAAGATAACAGCGGTGTGTTCTGCACGACAGTGGATTTTATTAAATCTCTACCGCTTCCCTCTGCATGGTCAGCCTGTTGTTTTGAACTGATGCGGCTCTTTGAAGTGATGCTATGGTTACCAGCGTGCAGACAGTGAATAGAACACCTGTACCTATGGATTGAAGATTGTTTGATATGTGCTCAACCATTTTCAGCTCTTCTTTTACATACATACGAAATATTTTGTCTGATAATCAAACATTGCAATAATGTTATATTCTACATATTGGATTTGATTCTCTGTTTTTGTGGTTTCTGAGCTGCTAAAACCAGAAGGTTTGAGGCTATTTTATGTCAGTTTCCCTTCATTAGGCCTCTTTGTCATGCTGGATTTAGTTGAAATGTGGAGATGTAGCTGCAATTTGCATCATTTCACATAACATGTTACCACATCTGATGCAAGGCTGCTTGCATTGTGTTGCATTAACAATGGCAAAGGCTTGCACCCTAGTGGAGTATAGTTTGCTGGATCCAGGGTTCTTTGTTGCTGATGTACTGCAAGAGGCCTGTTTTCATCCACTGCACTGATCTGAGAGCCTCAAGTCAAACATGTGTGATACTTGATATCAGTACTCAGTTAATTGTTGGTTAAATATTTCTCAGCCAACTCTCCTATTGGTGCTATAAAGATAAACTCTAAAGCAATAAGTTATTCTAATGATTTTATCAGGCCAACTTAGCAAATAAGATGGAACAGTTGCTAAGTTAAGTCTGATGCAGCATTTGTACATAATGTTATTTCTCCTTTGCTCCCACTTCCATCATTTAACATGTTACTGGGTATCAGTGCTCATCAGAATTTCATATTCACCACAGGTATGATGGCTGGTTTGCTCAGCTGTAAATAGCACAAGATGGCTGATAATAATATGCATCCAGAAGAGAGAAATAGGGACATAACTATCTACAGTAAAAAGAACAGAAAATGTGGTCCTTATTCAAGCCACATACAGTATGTATCTAAAATGTATTACTACAGCCAGACTTTTTAATTGGCATTTATCGGCTGTTTCAAAACACCAATACCAATTTATCTTGTTTTCTTCTATGACATAAAAGTCAGGCCTCCCTGTGTTTTCTTCCTTACTGCCTTTAATGTCTACTGCAGCCCTTTGTGTCTCTGTGTTGATCAGATTATTTCCCCTGCCATGCTACAGTGCATTATGTCTGTGGTGCAACTGAAAAAGTAAACAAGATCCAGCTTTTCCTTCCCCTGGACATGCCCTGGGTTAAAGGCATTGTTAATTGCGCTCTTGCTATGGATTTCATGACGAAAATGATAACATATTTTGTTTAAAATTGTATTTTTATACATTATTGTAAAGTCTTTTTGAAAGTGTATCCTATTTTCCTGTTGTTTTTACTTTTTCAGTCATTTATGAATGATTTAATGGTTCAGTTAGAGATTCATTTGAATATTCACTCAACAGTGCATATGGTTTGATTATCATTGGAAATATTTTAGAAAAATATAGAATAGAATTTATATATGACACAAAATATTTACATATTATATACATATTTAAGATGTGAAACAAATGCTGCTAAATTTAGGCTTAAATGTAGCCATTTAGCTTGTGAAGTCTTTTTAAAAAATCAATAGTACAGGATGTGTCGAGCTATAGATATTTGAGGATTTTGCTCCATGTTTTATTGGTTATGTGTGGTTTATGTACACTTGTGTGTTTAGACAGAGGGAGTTGTGTCGCTTTTGCTCAGTGGCATGCTATATCCCCTTCTAGCTCAGTCTGTAATTTAGACAGTGGCGGGACACATAATGGAACACAGTTTCCATTGGCGCTGGATGTATAGGACAGCACAGACCCAGCTGTATATAAATCTATAGCATGCCCACTGAACAATAGACTACTGTGGCCTTCTAAACACAGGACAGGGGGTCTCATTCAGACACCATTATACATATAATTCTCTCAACTGTTCTGAGTGTCTTTGTGCTGTTGTGTCTGTTTAACGAACATGAGCTTCAAAACAGGTGCTTCTCAGTCCTCCATTATTGACTTAAAGGGTCACTTAGCCCAGTAACATTAAACATAATTTCTTAATTACATCTAGTTGTATCTAGCCATGCAGACACATAGTTTTATTTGCCCAGGTTTGGACACATCTGTGAGATTTATGCTACCACTCCCATGCAATGGAGGTGATTGGAACTTCATTTGTGGTGCTCACGGCGATGAAACTGACATTTTAAAAATTCCACAGCAACATGTCCCAGTTACTGTGGATAATTTGTATAGCTTGCTGTCGACAGGTTTTACAGGAACTATTTCTTCATGAGTAACCAGGACATTTTTTCTGGAAAAACAAACTGCAGCCACAAGTGAAATTCTGTTTACTTGCATTGCATAAGCAGCGAGGTAGAAATCTCAGAACCACAATATAATCAAAACTATGAGCAATGCTAGGGTTTTTTTGGTATTTGGGTCAACTTACCTTTCGGGGGATAAGGATATTCCATATTTTTACGATTGTTAACAGTTCCCATGAAAAGACCAAAACCAACAATGAACCGATCCATAGTTGTCCAACAACTATTAAAACCACATCAATGAGTCACACTGTTGCACTGGATGACATGTTCACAGAGCAGCCAGTGTGTACTAATCCACAACTGAAAATATTCCCCAGCTAAAACACAATTTACTGCTGCTTGAGTAACATTTGGTAAAAAAAAATACAAAAGCAGATTTATCTCTAACATGTAGTTCTGGTGTTGATCTCTGTTTTGCTATGCTGCTTGATATTTTTGCAGTAATGAGTACTTTTTTAGCCTTGATGAAACCTGCATTGTCTTAAAATAGTAATCGGTCAGTTACCTGACTCTCCAGTCACTGTCACAGTCACAGATGAAGAAGCTGGCGGTCCTCCAATCGGTGTAGACTGGGTGGTTCTAGCAGCAGAGCAAGAGAGTCCCACAGGTTGGAGAAGAGGGAGGGAGAGGCAGAATATATTTGAGTGGGTCAACCAGCTAAACATATCACAACCGGTAGAGACATCAGGGTGTAAGAGAGTGAGAAACACTGATAGACAGAGACTGAGACCATGCATGAGGGCTGTGTTGCATAGTTGCTACATCTGCAAATTTAACTAGCAGTACTCCTCTACCATGCATATTTTACAGTCCCACTGCGTCATCAGGTCAGCACTGTAAGTCTGTCATCTTTTTGGCTTATGTTGTTTATTCTCCTGTTTTGTATTGTTTTGGGCTGTGTGTGCATTTCGTTGTGCAACATGTGTACATATTCTGCACAGCTATTGGGCCACAGGAATCAGAAAAGGCTGTTACTTCAACACGTCAACTTAAGTTTTATATTCTGTGTGAGCTGGAGAGAAAGTACAGTATGTGCATGTATCTGTGGGGTTGGCTCAGGTTGCTGAGAGGCACAGTGTGAGGTGGTGTTGCAATCTGTGTCCCGTCAGAGTTTAAGAGTTGGAAATTGAAAAGCCCTCTGTGGTATGCCTGGGCCACGGCGTCGTGCCCCAACCTGCAAAAACTCAACATTCCATCAAAAAATATTCAATCATGCATGTTTTCATCCATGGACAGATGTACTTGTATTTACACAAGGTGGCCTGTAGTTCGCTGGCCGTGTTACAATTTGAAATCCTGTCAGACTTCCTGCTTCTTCTTTTTTTTTTTTTTTTGCACCCAAAACAAATTTTTCTTTCTTTATTTGTTTAGAGTAGTACTTCAAACCATCATGTTAGACAAGAAGTTAATTATTGTTTAAAGTGCCACCTCCTGCAGTATATCTATCTAGACATGGGAACTTGCACAATGAACCTTATTTGTGCATATTGTGTTTCTCTGTGGTTATGTTTTTGTTTTTGTTTTGTTTTGCTTGCTTCTTAGGGCCACTTGACACAGTTTCTCTCCCAAGTCTTTCCACTGAGAGCTCTTGAAGTGCAATGAAAAGCTCTTCTAAGGCTCCCCAAGAGTGATAAGCTTTTTTTAGCTGCAAGGCTGCTAATATTTTTAGTAGCACTATTTTGGGATTGTTCAGATCTTAATAGAGGGCTAGAGCTGGAGGTTATTCAGAGAGCCTTGGTTTATATTATCATTTCATTATTGTATCATTGCTGGGCCAATTCTCTGACTGTTTTATATGTAAAATGTGTGCATGAAAACAAAAACAAGGCTTAACATGTGGCAGGTTGTGGCGTCCTAGGTTATGGGAGACTTGTTGGGATACAAGATAACGGTACAGAGATGCAGAGGAGGCAACGTTGTGGTAGGAGTGACATGAATCTGTTTTTATCCAGTTTGCCTATGTTGCCATCTTAAACATTATGCTGCCTCATGGGAGGAGTGAACTGTCACATAGCTGACAATTTGATGGTTGTCGCCTCCAGCAGCGGTATAGAGTGATGTGAAAGCCAACTGGCAGGGGATGAGACAGTCAGTGAAAACATCACCGTGTCTTTCTGCTGCTGTGACAGCTTTAATTATTTTTTGTCAGCCTACTGACACTAAACTTTGCCCACAAAGAGAATGCCATGCATTGGCTATGTTCAAAAACTTCTCAGATGTCCTAACTTACTACATTGTGAAAAACACACCTTGCAACCTTTGCTGTTGTTGTAAGACAAGATGTGTTTGTTCACAGGTGAGCATCCTGAGTCCTCCAGCTTTTGGTGTCAGTTGTCATTTCAAATGTCCTTAATTTTTCCCCCTCGTCAAGCTTTAACCAATAGGCTATTTAAGAGCTTAACTTAATACCCTGTTAAGCCATCTGATGTATTCTGAAAAGGGCAAAGGGAACCAAAACTGAGAATAAAACCGTGCTTATAATTGAAGCTGAGGTAAAATGTGAAGGGCAATATGAGCTGGCATTAAGGCTTAATTACAGCAACTCCTGAACTTAACAGGCAATTATATTGTTATGCTTGTTAGGGGCAAATATTGTTTGCTGGTGTGGAATATAGAAAACATCCTGACTTATAAGAGAAGTGACAAAGTTCATGATAATTTAGAAGCAGTGACAGAAAATGTGCAATCTTGTTTAAAAGACCTTTTGATCATTCACGGGTAACAAGAGTCACTTTGCATAAAATATCTTCATTATTATATAGGTGAAAACAAAAATGTGAGATGAAAATGTCATAATGTCCGTGAAACTTAAACCCAAAAGCACAGATCTGATGAGTAGGCACAGGGAAACGCGTGATTGGTCCAAAAACTAAAAATATTACTTGAAGACTAGTCGGCCGTAGCGCAAATACTACTAGAGGTTAACTGACAATCTGGCAGAGAATGAGGTGAAAAACCGGGTTTGATATACTGCAGCTGCTTGATTAGTGGAATGCAGGACAGGTGAGCAGGTGGAGGTTGGCAGCACAAGCCGGACAGATAACATAGACAGAGAGACAGACATATAGACTAACAGGAAACACAGGGAAGGGGAAAACAGTAGGCAAACACAAGGGATGAGGAAGAGATACAGCAGGACCACAACAGTAAAGGTCTTTGACAGGATAGACTGAGAGACTAAATAACACCTCGTCACAAAACTGAGTTGTGTTTCTGCCTCCATGTTCATCTTTATTTATCTCGGGATGCAAAGAAATAATAAGAGGTTTAGGAGGAGGACTTTATAACCTGTACGTGACCCACTCTTTCCTTTGACTTTTTATTTGATTAAAGAAAAACCACAACAAGACCATTAATGGGATCATTCATCCATCCGATAAATTATGAAAAATGTGTCCCATGCTTGCCCCCCCACAATGAAATATTAAAATCTGCCCGTCCGTTGCGGTTTGTTGTTGTGTTTTTTAAATTAAGAACTTGTTCCACATATTTGTCATTTGCGTCTCCTCTGCACAGTGTCAGAGGAGTCCCTCCCCACAGAGCATCATACAAAGTGATGGTCCTTTTCACTTCAAGCAACGCCCCGCTAATCCAGGAGCACATAAAAAGCTTGATTTATGAGGTTATTATAAAGCATTAACGATACGGGTGATTAGAAAAGAGCAGGGGAGCAGATTCCCTCAGAGAGTAGCCGGGGGGGCAGGGGGAGGTGAAATTCTGCCTATTTGTTTGGAGCATTAGGCCAGGAATTACACATTGTTCCTTTTAACAGAGTGGTACCTAATATCATTTGTGGTGCTAATGAAGTCCTGCTCCCTCTCCTGGAGCTGGTATTAAAGGGTCCTGGTGTGGGAGGAGAGCTGGAGGCTATCAGGAGTGTCTGAGAGCAGAGAGCTGGATTCTAAACACATCCAGTACTGAAAAGCAGCACTCACTGACTCTCTCCAGTACTCTCTCCCCCCTCCGCTACTCTCTCCCTCTTCCATCTCTGCGCTTTCATAATTCCCTTCAGAGCAGCCAGTTCCCATCTGGGCTTTACATGCCTTTCACATGTGTCAGTATGGTTGCAGGTGGGTTTTTGAGTGCACATGCTTCTTGAGCATGTGTGTTGCTTTGTGTATGCTTGATGCATATAAGAGTTAGGATCTTTATGTTTCATCTGTTATATATTACTTGAATTTCCCTTGGGATAAATAAAGTATATATCTATCTATCTGTGGGTCTTTCCCACGTGCACTCTAATAATTAGAGTATACTTGGGGTTGAATTGTACTCCCCATAAAATCCTTTTTCTACTGCTTTGGGAGCCCCCTCAAGAACAGGGCTTTTTCTGCCAAATACAGCTATGTGTTGCCTTAAATGCTCTGTTTGACATGGCAGAAGAGACAAATACAGAAAGGTTTCAAGAAGTCTGTGAAGATTTTTTTTTCATGAGCTTATGACACTGTCTGAATTGTACTGATGCTTTACCTTGTCTGCTTGTGATAGCAGGGGAATTAGGTGACCTTTCAACTTGTTGAGCAAATATTTTTCTTTCAAATGTGGCTAAACTGTACAGACTGTTTCATGAAATGTGTGTGTATATTTACACACACTTATTTCTCTCTTTTGTTTTCTCTTAGGTGGCTCAATGGCCCGAAAAGGAAGAGGAAAAACAGCCAATGTTCGGTGAAGAGTATGACTGGTGAGTAAGTGGATGGGTAGTGTTTTGATGAAGGGAGACTCTCTAAATCAGCTCTGAAGTGGCAGCTGTCTGAATTTTTAAGTCTCTTCAGAAATGCACCTCTTCTTTAGAAAATCCAATGAATTCAAATGCAGGGAACCAGTCGTTTTGAATATTGCTTTCCCCACATTTTGTTCAGCTATGTTTGATACCTTTTTGGAAGATTGTAGCTGTCAGTGTCAGACAGTGAATGCAGGCAGTTGAGTGGCTACACAGAAGCTAGTGATACATGATTCATCGCCGCCTTGTGTACATTACGCTTTCGATTTGTCACCTCCACAGAGAAAAAGTAAAACATCTTGGCATCTGTCATCAATAAACGAAAGCCTTCTGCTCCGTTTGCTTTCTTGTCGGAGGCAGCAAGTTGTCTGAGTGACGGCTTTAAATCCCCTGAGCTGAAAGAAATGAGTACAGAAGGGAAGAGAGAGAGATTGACAGAGATAGGGTGAGAGAAACACAAACAAAAAAATCTGAGCCTACAGGATGCTTGAGTTGGCATTTATAACATATATCTTCCAAGGCCAGTCCTCTTCCCGTGTTTTCCCTCCCAGCAGGCTTGTTGCCCACCTGTCTGCATCACTGTTGATATTTTGTACCATATTCTACCTGCCATGGTCCATTTGAACAATGTGTCTGCCTGAGGGACATGGTTGTCTGAGATTGAATTACGTATACTGTAATGATGTCAGCGATTTCCTGTGGGAGAGTGGACCCTCAGCCAGACTTTTGATGCTTCAACAGGCTTTCAGGACACTGACACGTGCAATGATTAGGGGTGTGACGAGACACTTAAACCACAAGACGAGACGAGATTCGAGATTGGGTTCACGAGATCGAGACGAGGCAAGATTTTAGCACTACCTTTAATGCTGGATTATAAAAATTACACAGCATTAAACACTTATTCCTGCATTCTGATGAATTTTGCACCAGTTTATGGTGAAAATGTTTTTTATTTATGTAAAGAGAAACACAAAATTCATGTGGCAGGTGACAATTCGAACTCTATAGCCTAACTCAATCAGAAAGTCAGTACAGCTCTCAGTCATTTCTGTTTCTCCTGCATCAACTTATTTAATATCATCCCTGCTGAGTCATGATTTAGTCTTCCCTCCTCTTTTGCGTCTTTGTTTTCTCTTTAAATGTGATTCTGGCACCTTTTCACCTCAATAATAAATTATTTAATTAATTCAGTTAGAAACTCCTGGACTTAATTAGCTCTTGTGTTCAAAACTTTCTGCACATCTTTGTTCTCTGACATGTCCAGAAAAAAGTCATAATAATAATAAATAATATAATAAAGAACTGTTCATCTGATCAGCTTCAAACTTGGCGGGTGTATTGCTGAGGACCCGCAGTTCCAGAGCCACGGTTTTAGACATGTATGCATGCGTGAGTTTAAACAACAGTTTGTGACTACGTTATACCCAGAGCCATCACATGAGTGGGTTAAGGTTAACCCTCTCTCTCAATGCCGCTTGTTATACTTAATGAGCAGTAGTGGGCACACTAGTTTTGTACATCAACTGTTGTTTCAACTCCAGGTTCTGTGTATAGTTTGTTGTCTCCTGATATCCTCAGTGTTTACAGTCTCAAATGTCACCTCACTGTGCTGTTGTCATGTAAGGACCTCGGAGAAACGATCTTTAGACTTCTTCAGGGACCTGATTCATACAGCCCTAATCCACACACTTAGTTAAAAAGGAATGGCAGATGTTATGTTGGGAAACTTGTAAAGACAAAATATTTATCTTGACTAAGCCACATTAAAAAAAACTCCTTCCTTTCCTGGGTTTTGTTGGTGGAGGTATTGCAGGGCTCGTTATGGGAGGGGTGGAAGCCAGAGCCGCAGCACTATTGATTTTGGGCTTGGCTTCCAAACGCTGCCACAGCAGGCTGGCTCGGCGATCCGGCTGATGCTGTGTGC
>NW_024041262.1:22133119-22158119 GCF_014851395.1 Micropterus salmoides | reverse complement strand
CAAAGATGTATTACCACCACCGTTTGATGTCAGTGAGCAAGTGTGTCAGGAGAATATGGTATGCTGAGTGAGTGAGTATGTGTGCTTGGCCTTTGCCTCTTGTGTGACTGTGTAATCTGTACTCTTTCCAGTTCTCCATGGTGGAGAGGAGGTTATGGGGCTCAGGTCTGTTTGGCGGCACCCGGAAGTTGCTCGACGTCCTCTCTGATTCAAATTCTAAAATATGTTTACGATCTATGTATAATTTTGTCATCCTGATAAAGTTTATTTCCTTGTTAAACAGGTTTTTTCCTTATCCAAATCTAGGGTCTAAGATTAGAGAGGTCATCTGCTGTACAGATTATAAAGCCCCTTGACACAAATTTGTGATGTTTGGTATTTGGCTATATAAAGGAAATGGACTTGAAAATGTGACAGCCAACACAAACACCAGGCATGATTCTTCAGGGGCTGAGTATCAGCACTGAGATTTAATCCTTGACAAGAACTATCAGCAACAGCTCAGACAAAATCTAGTTTACCGGGAAAAGCCACATAGGACACTCTTTTGTCTTTTAGCAATCTGAAGACATTTGGGGAAAGCATGAGGTGATTCAGACTGATGCTGTAAGACACCTGATAGCCAGTTTGAAGTATGACATCTTTTTTACTCAAGCTGAAGTGGTTTTGGCTTTCAGTGAAGTGCATGCGAAGCACCAAAAACATTTTAAGGACTCATCATGGAACACTGTGTAAAAACTGTTGTACTACATCAGTTATTTTAAAGCAGCGACCAGTCAACGTTTAGTCTACAAGAACCACAAGACAATTCGTTAAGTTTGTCTGTGCCAAATCAAACTTGACCAGACTGCATGGGTATTTTCTAATATGTCAGACCTGAAACGACCCACACCGTGCTGCATTCCCACACCTTAACTCACCTTTCATTTTTGGAATACCTTCATTTATAGTGTATTTCTGCACATCGACTTTCTCATTTGAAATCTAACAACTTCCGTGTCAGTTCTAGTTTGAAATGTTCCTGTTATGGTTTGCAATGACTCTCTAAAATGGCTTGTAAGGTCTTTTTTCTTTCAGTGGAGATTCCCTTTATCCCTTTTGGTTATGGGTGAGCGCATTTATGGATGTCAAAATGGGTACTAAGAAATGAATATGAATCAGAAAGAAGAACTTTAACTTCAGAGCTTCATGTTCAAAGTGATGATTTATCTAGCATGGCTTTTTTTTTTATACAGTACAAAAATGAATGATGTCAAACAGCTTCCTAAGAACGTAAGACTACATGTCCTGATAACTCCATCTATGCTGTAGCATAGGGTGGAAAGAACCAATAAAAACATTATAAGGGGGGTGACATAGACGATTGTCAGAGGCTAAAAAACATCAAAAAGGACTGAGACATAGAAAGGGAGAAACTGAAAAGATTTAGGTGGAGTTAGCCTTTACATCGCCTAAAGCAAATACTGTATGTATAACTGAAGAGTGCAATTAAATGAGGCAGCCCTTTGTCTTACTGAACCTTTTTTTAGACATTCTTTTTTATGTTTGCTCAACTCCTATTATGCATCCCAAGCCTTCTTGTGAAAGAGTAAAATTCTCCATGGATATCAGGGCTCTCAAGTCTCACGCATTCACCGTGAGACACACGCATTTCAGCCAGTTCACACGCTCACACGCCACACCTTGTATTTCTCACGCTAAGAAACTGGCTAAGTTAAGAAATAACGTCCTCGAAGTTGTCCCGCTATATTCGAAAGACGAAATCACTTGCCTGCGATCAAAGAGTGAGAGCGGCTGATGTTGGGGAGTACAGCCAAATTTTCCTCAAGTGACCTTCACAATGCTTATTTTGTCAGTCCAAACCTCATAATGATTAAAATAGGTCTGGATTAAAATAATCAAAAGTAAAAGCTGCAAATCAAATGATTAATACTAAAACAATTGCCAATTAAATTTCTGTCAATTAGCCTTACTGATGTAGTTCTACTAGACTGGACTGGACTTGTATAAACTGTTAAGTAATTTAAAGTAATTTTTTAAACTCTTAATATGTTTTGTGTGTAAAAAGTTAATTTTTTTAAAGTAACTAGTAACTGAAGCTGTCAGATAAAGTAAAAAGTACAATATCCCTTTGAGATGTGGTGGAGTAGTAGAAAGTGGCATGAAAAATAAATACTCAAGTTCAGTACAAATACCTTAAGTACAGTACTATCTTGATACAGTCCACCACTGGGCTTAGCTTTGGCTATCTGAAACTAAGGAAAGGACTAGAGATGTTTTTCTATATTTTGGCTCTGGTTGGAAAGCTATCATCCATCATGATGGTGTAAATGGCAGACCTTGAGCCACGGTGCTTTAAGTGGGAGCCCCCTACCCCGTCATTCAAGGCAATAAAATGTGCAACAAACAATTACAACACAAGACACCATCAGCTGAAATGTGTAGCCTACTCTCACACACAGCTTAGCATACATGCATAGGGCAAGTTCTGCCATCCTGTAGGCCTTAGATTAAAACGCAGTACCTGCATTGGTAGCCAGTACAGAACCCTTTTCAACAAAAGCTGAGTGATGGAGTGCATATCATGAAAACCACTCCAATGATAAATCAACACAATCTGCAATAGTTTTGCTGCCTGCCATATAAGTTTTTTTGTGGAAAGTTTTTTATTAGAAGGTTTTTATCTTTGCTGTGTAATTGGGCTATAAAGCAAACCTGTGGTCTTTGATCTCACTGAAGTTTCAGCTGGTGCTTTGAATGTAGCACCCCTATGGGGATGTTATTTACTGAGCATTTGAACATCTATGAATTATTTGTGAAGCTGATATAATGATGGCCGTACCCTCTCGGTACCTCTATTGGCTAAGCAATAAATCATAACCCATTACCAGTATTAATCCAGGGATTTAAAGGAAAAGTCAGTAAACTGTGACTTTTTAGTTTCAACAGAAACTCCACAACAGCTGAAACTGTTCAACTTCAATATATTTATAAAGGGAAAATCCTGTATAAAATCTAATCCCCTCAACGAGGATTATTTAGGACATGAGAGCATATATTAAAATTCCACATGAATTGTATCCATAAAAACCATCTGGCAACAAGACCTGACTAACATGCAAATAGTAGAAATATATCAAAATATACAAGTTGCACGGTTATGTACGTGCAGATCACTGTTGCTATAAATTATAACACAAAAATTAGAATGATTTATTTCAGCACCAAAAAGCCCAGAAAAGAAGGAGAAGATTCAGACCCAAGCGTGGTGACTCATAATCGCGGTCCTCAAGGCTTCTCTGCGACTAAATAAGCAGTCTAAATAGATAACCTAGATAGCACACTGCATCTCCTCATCTGTCACGCTCAAATGCACACTGTACACGATCAAGCGAAGTAACACAGGAGACAGAATGGCTACGCCGGCTTCTCAGCGACGTTCACTAACAGAGCCAGACATGCATGGCCGATGTCAGATGGGAAGCATTAAAATAACATGGGACCTTAGGGGACCGGGAAAGAGGATTGGAGCCATCCTGCTTCCCTTCGCTAACAGTCCCTCAGCACTGGTGAAAGGAACACATGTGTGTATGTCCCCTCAGTGACCTCTGTACGCCACAGCTAATCACATTGTATGCGGCTATATAATTACCTTGTTCATTAGTCAAAACTGGAGGGTGATCTTTATTAACTGCCAAGCAGGTCATTTTGAAGAATGGGCACATGTTGTTGTGTCTATATTTAATTAATTGCAATTGAACGGGTGCCATCCAAGGCTGTTCATTGCTTGTGAACATCATAGTCTGTCACCTGATAACTGTGTTGGATAATTAATATGAGGTAATTTGCAATTTGCTGGGTTTTTTTTACATTTTAGGTCACAACAAAAATAGTCATTTGTTACAATGAAGTGATGAGTTAGCTAAGCACTCCATGCTAATGTGACCTCCAACAGGATGTTCAAGAATTAAGTAGAAAAATACAAACATGGAACAGATCTATGTGCAATTGTAAGTTAAAAAATGTACAGAGCCAGGGGGAAGAAAATAGGTAAAATGGTATAATTTTAACTCACAAATTCACCAGAAAAAAAAAGAATATTCCCTAAAATTTATAGTCATAAATTTGCAAGAAAAAAATTCTCTGAGATTAAAGTCACAAATATATGAGAAAAAAACTATTAAAAAACCAGACACAGATGTTAAAAACGGCCATTGTATACAAATAGTGTTGGGCAAGTAACTCTGGAACTGTAATAAGTTACTTTTTATTTATTAAAAAAGTTAATTCGTTATGTCATTGTAGTATTACGTTTCTCATTGCTGCTTTTGCAGATGCATCAATAAATCAGATTTAGATTTGTTCGTTGCTGAAATCTTTTTGCTGGTCGTACAAAGTTTACAATGGACGACACTGTTCTTTGAATCTTAGACTGTGACACAATAATGACAATACTAACAGCTGGCGAACGAACGCCTCCCTCCCTCATTCTCCATTCTTTCTTCAGCTTTTTGGCTGTCAGCCGGCTTGAACATCCTAAAGTCCGGCTTCTCCACTTCGGCTTATCATGTCAAGTATGGTGCCTTCTGGTAACACAGCAATGCAGCGTTACTTGGATTAGTAACTGTAATATTATCACTAATCTCTTACACTACTAGTTACTGGGAAAAGTTATATTACAATATTGCATTACTGCTCTACACTGCATATAAGCCTCTCTTACCAAACAGTATTATGAGATACTTCCTTCAGTTTAAAGTCCAAAAGCATAAAAGAAAATGGGGAAGAACTGCAGACATTTATAAATGACTAAGATTTGACATGCTTTCATGTGGCTTTGTTGCAGTCCCTCGTATCTGCCTAACTGTCTGAAAGCGCCACCTCTTCTCTTGTGTCTGCCCTGACTCTTGTATTATTAATAACTGAGAAAAAAGAATTTCTTTCTCTCGTAAATGTACCACTTTAATCTCACAGAATGAGATTTTTCCTCATAACTTGCAGCACTTTTTTCTCTGAATATTACCCCCCTTCCCCAACTCTGTAATTTATTTAATTTGATCTACAATGGTCCCAATAAGTTGTCGTACAGATCACATGTTCAGCCAATAAGTGGTTGATTTGAACATGTTTCTGTGTGCACATGTCTTTGTGTGTGATATGTATTGATATAAATACATTTGCAAGGTCATAATGGGAATTATACATATAACATATGTACAGTATGTACAAAATGTAAACTAGCTGACCAGCCAAATAGATACCCATGAGTATTGTCCTATAATAAATACCACCTTTGTAAAATGTCAGAGCTTTTTAAGAGGTTTTTCAAGCAATTATACATTTCTAGAATCCCATCTTAAAAGGTGAGTATGCTTGTTTTCTTGTCTTTTACAGTATGATAGTAAACTAAATACTTCTGGGTATTGGACTGTTGATGGACAAAACAAGCTAGCTACTTATATTATGACGAGGGTTTTCTAACATAATCCAAATACATAACACGTTATACAAAAAAATAATTGGCAGATTAGAAATCATTAGCTGCAGCCCTATACATTTCAATTGCACATGGGTTTCTGTTTTCTGGTCACTGATGTGTATTATATTTTGAGGTGTTTTTACCTTGCAAAGCCCATGGCCTGAGGGCTCACAATATGACTCCCGTCTGTCATGTATCTACGTAGAGCTTTAACAGTGCTGAAAGGGTGTCCCATAAAACTGAATGCTCACATAAACATTCCTCACATGCGGTAGACACACCCTCTCTATAGTGCCACATATACAGCACAAGCGCCACAGCTTTAACACATTTTGGGTGTGTCCAAGAAAGTCGAAACTGTACTGTTTTGTCTCAGTCAGATCATTGTTTGTCTTATTTATCATAGCGCTGTATAGTTTTCTAATATTGTTAAAATAACTGGATCGTGAAAGTGACCTTTGTTCCTGTGCCACAGCAAACCGGCTTTTGATAATAACAATACCATGGAACAGTATATACCAACCAACCACTGCCTCTAATTTTGATGATTGATGATTTTATTTTCATAATAAGCAAGAAAAAGTGTTTATTTATCCCCTTCTTTTTTACTGGCAAAATGTCAAATACCAGGAGGTTTACATCTAGGCACTGTACTAATATAATGTATTATTTGCATAATATATACATTATGCATGACATTTAAGTTGAATTTGTTTGTTGTTTATGGTTTACAGTTATTATCTATTTTGTTTGTGATTACAGGAAACACTTTTGGGTGATACTCTCCATAGCTTTAAATATTCATTACAATAAGCAAACAAAGATACAATACAGAAAAAAAAACATCCTTAGGTATTATAATATCAGGACTTTTAAACCCCATGAAGGCTTACATAGGGCATAACTGGTTGGGTTTTATTTGTCTTATAAAAGAAACCTGTCTTATTAAGTATTTTTCTGCTACAAGTGTGAGCACCTAAAGTTCGGCTTTTGTGTACATTTTAAGGATTCCACCCCTTCCCCCCCTAATAGCACCAATATTTTTTCTAGAGTTAATCCTGAGGATTTTCTCCCGAGGCAGTTAGTCACTCAGTATCAGCGAGTCATCAACTCTTTAACAGCAAGTGATGGCAAGGATGCATTCTGGTTAATCCCATCAGGATCAACTAATGTGAGGCTGCTTAAAGATTAACACCATTCTCTTCTGGATATACCGGAAATTGGAGCACATGTATTAACCTTTATGTCCAAAACTAGTCATCACTGATTTTTTCACTTTGCGGTGCCATGCAGTCAAATAGCTGGAAGTTAGGGCGTCTGTATAAATGCAGTTAAGCAACACTAATGGTGAGCAGAGACACCCCAGTTTGTGTGTACAAGCTCCAGTTAATTGAACGTCCTGCTGGGCCTGAGGCTGTAGGTGTTGGTTTACCGCTGCTATTGATCCCAGTTCTGTCTCTCTATTACACATAAACACCTGCCTGCTATACTGTCTTTTACAGCAGCAGCGTACTGTAACAAAAGAAGTAAATGAGGGAACAAGAAAGAAGTCTTTTGAGCCATTAAATCAAAGCCATTAAATCAATTTCCTCTAATCTGGACGGGGACATCCCAGAGCAGGAAATGTAAGCCAGTAAGCTTCTCAAGGGGAAAGCAGCTATTGCGCCTGCACACAGAGCAGGAGATATGATTTAATAAAATGCCTTTTGTCTCTGCTGGGGAAGGTGCCTGATCTCTTCTTTCATTCTGATGTTCACTAATTCTATCCATCTCTCCTTTTCCTCACCCACACTTCTCAGTACATCACACACCGCATTACTAAGAACAAAGTTAACCTGATTACCAGATTAATAAAATACTGACAAGTCAAGGGGAATGGTTTTTGCAGCGTATATTACGCAAATGTATGTAGTGTTTGTTTCATTTGAACAAAAAGTCACTGTGCACTGAATAGTAAAAAAGATGTTCTGATATAAACCTGTCAACTTTATGCAGTTCCAGTTCTTCAAATGAAAGGTTTTCATACTAGCTAAGGAAATGTGTTTACAGGCAAAAGAACACAATGCACTGCTTGTTACAGAAATGCTATACTGTTGTTAAACATTCAACAAAGATGCGAAGAGCTTAAATTTAAAACAGGCTCACTTTGGAGCAATGTTATGTTTGATGGAACATCAGTCTAACATGCCAGGGAAAGGAGAAACAACAGGAGAGTTAGACATCACCGCTTTGTTTAGCATCAGGGTAACTGGCAGTAAATCAGAAACCTGTTTGATACATTTGAGCCATTGTTTGATCAGATTTGAGTGGCTGACGACATATAGTTGGACAAAAGACAAAGGGGAAAACGATTTATATAATTAAGGTCTCAAAACATTTTGTCACAATGTGGTAATATTACTAACTTGCGTGGAGCTATCTATCTGTCTCATATTATTTCATTGCATCTGTATATAAAATAATAGCCTGGGATAAACTGCAGAGGTTGCACTCTGGCAATAAACAGCTCCTTCTCTTCTCCTCCCTGTTCAGTTCCCTTGTTGCTGCAACAACACGTGTTCCAAACCACAACTTCCTGGTGGAGCCACAAGCTGATTGGCTAAAAGTGGTACATACCCCTGACACACCCACTCTGAAATGCTTACTGAGGTTCCTGGCACTAGTTCCTGACCTTTCCGCATGGGCAATTAGAGGTTTGCATGTCTGTTATGAGACTGCAAACCCACCCACGCACACACATATACAAACATCCCCCATAGACATTAAGAAAAATATACACACTTATGGAGAAACTAGTGCTAGAGTCAGTGCATTAGCAAACGTCAGACCTGGGCTGTGCTGCAGAGGACAGCTGCCAAGGGTGACTTGCTGTGTCAAAACACATAGCTCACACCTACTCACAGCGATTTTATTCCACTGCTGTTTCATTGATAGACTCTCAGTAACATACTTCATGTGGTGAGGTTCTAAATAGAGCACATTGTACCTTATTACGCCATCAGAGCACTGTGCTCCCAGATTGCAGGGAGTCTCCAAAAGTACAATGGGAGCCAAAGAGCCTTCAGCTATCAAGCTCCTCTCCTGTGGAGTCAGGTCCAATGGGAATTGGGTTCGACACCATCTCCACATTTAAGAGTAGTTCTTAAGATTTTCTTTGATAAAGCTTATTTAGGGCTGGCTCAGGTGAGCGCTGAACCATCCCTAAGTTTTGCTGCCACAGGCCTATACTGCCGGAAGGCTTCCCATGATGCACTGAGCTCCTCTCTCCTTTTCTCCCTCTCCATTTGTATGCTTTCTTATCCCATTAATGCATGTTACCAACTCTTCCCTTTCCCGTAGTTTTGTGCTTTCTCATCTCACTCCTCTTTCCTTTGGTTGCTTTCTGCAGGCTATAATTATTATTATTGTTATCCCTATTATTATTATCATTATTATTACTATTATTTGTATTTATACTTGTATTATTACCACTAATATTACTATTAGTCCACAGTACATCTCTATGTAAAACTTGTATTGCTACTGTGAACCTGAATGAGGAACATTCAGTGAGAGGACATCCGCTGTACAGTTCCTCCAGAAAAAAGCGCAGTTCATTCCTATGGGTCAAATAAATTTTTCTAGCCCTGAACTTTCAGTATTTTCATACTTTCTGTGGACTTTCAAAGAGCCTGCTCTTTAAACCACACACTTAGCCCATAGTAGGAACTTTATCATAGACCACCTATTAGAGCTTTCCAACTACTATGACTGTGGATGTAAGATTGAAAGCCTGTGGACACAGAAAGGGGGCTATAGTAAAACAAATATTTCCTAATGATCTGCTAAACTTAGAAAGAGTGTGGTTTGGAGACACGATCCAGTTTGTTCTGCTTAACTGTCTTTTATACAGGCTGAAATTAAATGGAAAGGAAATATAAAACTGCAGCTTTATACGATGAGAAAACACAAGGCTGCAGCAGCACATGGCTCACATAGGGTGAATTCCAGCTCCGCCCTACTTGGCTGTCTGTGGAGTTAAATCCAAGAAAAAATTAAATGAAGCGTATATAAAACATATGAAACTGCCTAAAGAAAACTGGTCATAAAGCATTATAAAAAGGTCCTAAATGTATGCCTCAGCACTGAAAGCCATTGCTATAGTATTTTGGCAACTTATTGTAAGGAATACAAAAGCCAGAGAAGCTGCTAATGCCTGAGCTTGTTTGTTTTCTTTGTTACTTAATATAGGTTTAAGTTGAAGGCTATAATGGACAGAGAGGAACTCCCGGCCCCGCTGCCAGGTAATAACCCTAATCTGACCGAGCAGGAACAGCTTCAAAGATTATAATGGGTTTCCCTTAGTCAGGGAGAGCATAAAGGGGGTAGTACAGCAGAAAGTAGCAGGGCCATCATCGAATATGGTAATTAACAGTGCGGAAACATGCCTCATTCTTTCTGCAGTAGAGCAGAGGAGAAATGAAGGACAGAAGCCAGGTAAAAGAGAGCATAGATGAAGGTGAGAAAGCGAGATCTAGTTCAAACAAGATGGAAAAAAGGCTAGGCATCGTAGGTAGATGTTGAGATATTTCAGTGTGGAACAGAGTGGCGGGCCAACCAACCGACAGACTGTTGCCATTCCTAAAGCCCCGGCGCTAGAATGCTAACAAAATTATATCACATAGCTGGTAGTTGCTGAATCAAAGCTCAGTTGTTTAAATTCAGAGGGCAGTAGCAATGTAACAGGATCAAGGTCAAAGCATAAATACTGTAGGACTGAGCTAATCAAAACATGTTTAAGTAACAAGTTAAGTCAAATTTTGCCCTTTTTAAACCCTTAGGTTTCATATTTAATGGTCATCATGAAAGGTACACTGCAACTTAGTGCCACTGCCCTTTTGGATTGTTCAGTGTTGCAGGCTGATATATATTTAACACGCTTTAAGTCCACTTATCCCTTTTTTGTTCCCAGACCTTTTATTTCAATAACTCACAAGCTGCCAAAGCTGCTCTGTCGCCAGGAATAAAGAAAGAGGAGGAATAGAGGAAGAGGGACATTGAGGAGAAGAAAAGAGGGAGAGAGGAGGGAGCCAAAGCTCTGCACCCCGCTGCTGGTAGTGTGTTTGTATGTGATTTTCAGAGAGAGAGAAAGAGAGAGTGTGTGTGTGTGTGTGTGTGTGTGTATAATGGTGGTAATTAGCTGATCAAACAGATAAGACAGTGGAGCAGATACATGCTGTGGGGGGTGGGCTCTAATAATCCAGATAATTGGGTAGGAGTGTATGTGTGTGAGTGTATATTGTGGTTTATATGTAGCTTGAATGAATGTGTCTCTGTATGTGCACAATAGTAGACAAAGTATGTATGTCGTACTGCCCCTCACTGTTACAGGTCTCTAATTCACCAAAAAGCCCCAAAAATAAAGAATAGATACATACATAGTTACAATGTCCCTGGTTTGATTCCCCTTCATCATCCCCGTCTTGCCATAAAGACGGGTAAAAATACTACAAGGTACTGTGCACATGCATCAGATGAAATAAATTAATATATAAACCCTAAACAGTTTCTCCTTTTTTTATTTCCACTTCAGTAGTTTTAAGGTCAGAAAATGTTTTTCTTGTATTGTATGTATTTCCCCAATATTTAGCCTGACATGTAAGGTTTCTTCAAACACTTTAAATCTGCAGAACATTATTTCAAACAGTGTTTCTAATGACTGACCCAATGCTATGATGTATCAGTTATTGGTGCTGGATTCATTATGTTTTCTTCTCTATCATATCTGTGTTATATCTTCTTGAATTCAAATTTTATTTGCCAACTTTTCAGAAATTTAAACAACAACTCCCAACTTTATTTTTATAAATGTTATCAAGCAAAGTTTCAGAATCAATAACCTTTGAGTCTCCCACAACTCTCCAACTTGCGGTGTCAGAACTTTACAGTGCAGAAAGTGAGATCGAATTTCTTCACACTTGAATATACTTGTCATGTGAGGACTGATCAGACACAGGGCTGCAAACCAAATCAGGCCCCAACTGCTAGTTAAAGAAACCAGGCTCTAACTTATATAACTGGCCCAGACCAGAAGTAAAGTTCTACCTCCGACTGTATCCCACTGTGCAGGATAAAAGTCCTCTCCACATGTTTCATCTGCCCCATAGCTGCCACGTCCCACATCCATCTAATGACATTTACGAGCTGATAGATGTGACAATGGCCAGGCTGCTGTTTGTGTTCATGGCATGGTCGTTTGATCAGCAAAGACCCACCCTGTACGTGCTCTGATGTCATCAGTGGAGGCCAAGGCCAGATGAAATACTGTATACACAGGGGAAAAACACATTTCGACAGGTCTGAAAAAGTATTTACTCCCTGGTCCAACAGAAGTAGAAAGAACTGCAACATGACTTGGCAGCATAACAAGGATTTCTTTATGCCATTACCCAAAATGTACGTTTTTAAACACATAATATTTGTTCCTGACGATGCAGATGCCATTTTGGGATAAAATTCAGTGTGTGTATATTTACATTCTGTCTTACTTAAAGTCCTAGGGGATTGTAAATTGTGGAAGAAACACACACACACAAACACACACAAGCTAAAAGCACTTGCACATAAGCAAATTTAGCAGGCTGTATACACACACACACACACACACACACACTGCATACAGTAATGTTTTTGTGTCTGGTGCTCCTAAAAAGCAGGCACTCTTACTGAACAGAATTAGTGTGTTTCTGTTTCACTGTCAAGTGAGATGATGGTGGGCATGTGAGGAGGAGGGAGACGTGCCAACAGATAACCACTGAAAGGGAGTGGACAAGTCATTACACTCGACACTGCCACAGCAGGAGGGAGAGAGAGCGAGAGAGGCTCATATATTCCAGTTCATTATCTAATGTGATTTCGCTCATTTTAGTCCTCTGTGCCATCGAGCTCAGTTGTTGTCCAAAAACTATTAAAAAACACATCAATGAGCCACACTGTTGCACTGGGTGACATGTTCCTACATTACCTTGAGAACTAACACACACACACACACACACACACACTGTAGTTTATTTTGACTCTATACCACAAACACTATCCTGATGCCCCATATACTCACTAGAGCACCCGATGTGTATTGATGTGCTGAAAATGGTTCCTAACAAATACCCTGTTTACACCTGTAAGTAACATTTACTACAAACTACATGGTGCAGTTGTTTAAGGAAAAAAACATGCCTTTTCAGTAAAACTAATTTTGACAAATTTTTAGAGATCTTGAGTAGCATCCGGTGCCACAGACAGGGTAGAGAAGTCAGAAAGTATTGAGAGATGGTTTTCTGGATTGTTGGATTTGTTCTTTTCATGTATTGCACATGGTGCAACTGTATAATTTAGTTCATAACATTTATTTGACAGGAACAATGTGCATAGCAGAAGCTGGCAAGCACATAAAATGTGGGACCTTGAGGCTGGCTACACATACAGGATATACAGTAAGTTGAAATGATGTCAGAGAGAGAAGCGATGCAGCTAAGGCACCACTGTTGGTGGCTAACATAACAACCCATTAATACTAATCGGGTCTTGGAATAGAAGGCCAAAGACCCCCCCCCCTAAAAAAGTAGGGGGCAGGGCTGGGGGAGCTGACATCCACAAATACAAGTCAAACTGCCACAGGAAAAATGAATGTCCGGTCTTCCAACCACCACAAAATAGGGCCACACTTGTGTATGACAGCTGCAAATAGCACACTCTCTCAAAAACATCAGCAGCAGCAGCAAAGTGCAGCGGTTAGCTGCGGGGTGGGCACTGTGTACTTGCTGTGCTAATGTATTCGATCTCTCGTTAAGCTTAACTCCTGTCAGAGTACGAAAAAAAATTGCTCACTAAAGTCACTGTGAGCATGGAGGCCAGCCACACAGAACACACTCTTTCCTGCATGGACCAACTCTGTTTGCCAGGAAGCCATTCCCTCTGAGCTGCAAGCAAATAGCCCCTGAGCGGTGGGTCAATGAGCTGTGGATAGGGTGGCAGCAGACAGCTAGTTAGTTCAGCTGAGAATGCTCTGACAGAGACCAGCAGAGACACTTTCAGACTGATGAAGCCAAGATCCCCTGTGTATCTCTCTCTGTGGTTGTTACAGGCTGGTGGAGTGACAGATCAAACACAAAACGGTATACACAGAGCTGCTGCTGTTGGCAACAAGCACCCCTGCCTGTCTGCGTTTATGTGGGTTTCCAACCTGTACGAGTGTAAGTTTGTGTCTTTCTGGAATTCACTGTTCATTTTGGCATCCCTTTTTAGCCATTTATGTGTTTTTCAAGTCACACTTGAGTCATTTAAGGCATTAGTTTTAATTAAGAATGGAAGTATCTTAATTTAAAGAACATATATACATACACACATTTATACACATACATATATACACACATACACACATTTTGTATAACAGCAATATACAGTTGTTTTTATTTATTCCATTAGTCGGCTAATCAACCGACAAACAACTTGATAACGGTTTTAACGGTTTCTCATTTATCAAGCAGAAAAAGGGAACATTTGCAAGTTCCAGCACTTGCTCTCTTTGTTTTATATCACTGCACAATGAATATCTTTACATAATCAGTTTAATCAATTATGAAAAAAGATTACTTGAAGCCCTAACATTTTCAGCAACATTTGAGATCCGCTTACCAAGATATTATTACTTCCTTATTAAGAAACAATGCAATATTGTTGATTTAACAAGCTCACCCTGACTTCACTCCAATCACAGATGTTACATTGCTATAAAGCAAATAAAAGTAATATTTATTAGGTGAGTCTATAGCTCTATATATGTCTATTGGAGAGTGTGTGACAGTGGCTTTTGCCTGATGTTTATGTGTAAGCCTTCACAGGCATGTGTGTGTTTGCACAGCAATGTGAAAAAGAGGACGGTGGCAGTAACACTGTGTGCTGTCTTCTCAACACTTCTGTGGTGAGTGAAAATGACAAGGAAAGAAAATGAGCACTAATGCGTTACCCTGTGACCATGACATTTCCTCCAAAAACATAGGAAACATCCATAGTCACCTGTAGTTGGCAAATACAAAACTGTGTCTTTTTAGTGAATAAACAGCATCTATGTCAGATGTGAGCTGGTTAAGCTAAATTGGAAGAATGCTGTTTCCAAGGCACTTCAGGCGTGACAGGCGGGTATTTTACAGTTCACGGAGCTTAACTGTCATACTTTTCCAAAAACAAATTCCACTGAACCTGGCCCTGTGTTTGTGTGTGAGTGTGTGTGCTGAGTGGGCTCATCAGTAATCAATACTTTTCTTGGATTAAAAAGACAGAGCAGATGCACAGCGGGACCAATTTTAGAGAGAAAGTACATATTTTTCTTTTCCAAAGCCCATATCGAGGTATTACTGCTTTGTGCAAACAAGTGTTTACACCTGTGGAAATGAGCACTGCTTCTTCAGTCAAACTAGTTGCCCAAATCTTGCTTTAACCTATCCTGTGTTGTCTTTTATAAGGACATTAGGTCTTTCAGATAAAAGCACTGTAATAACCACATACACGGTGAGACATAAAGAACACACGAGGTCAGGGGAGTGTACACGTACATTAAGACACGTGTGGAGCTGATGACAGCAGATAGAAAAGTACACAAGTTCAGGGAATATATAACAGGCTCTGGCTAGACTGCATTACTTCCTATACAGCAGTTCAGTGAGAAACACCTTCTCAAGTGCCCTAATGTAACACACCAGTAATAGTTGTCGTCTGACTGTAGTTATATTAGTGAATTGCTATAAATTTGTTTGGGATATTTGGGTAATTTGCTTCATTTTCAGCAGTAGTGCATCCGGCTTTTTAACAGATAAGAAAGCAGAATAGTGATAAACTGTAATTTCCTGCTAGCAAAGAGGCAGATTTTTTTTTACTCAAGCAGCAAATATGTTGTTTTAGTGCTGTGCAGGGCCCCCTGGCTGTATTTTCAGAAAGTTACACAACCAAAGCAGGTAACAGTAACTAGCACTTGTCTATGTAGATGTAAATGTGAGTTATTTAATTTAATGGTTAAAAAAAAAAATCACATTATACAAACATTACAATCACTGAGAACAAAAAAACAAAGGTAAAGAAGTCAAATGAATCCACTGAAACACAATGGAACGAGTAAACTCTCTTCCCTGTTTTTTTATTCATAACCAATTGGATCAGAGGCACAAGAATGTAAGTTGACAGACTGCCTCAGCAAACATGGTATTAAAATCCATTGAAAAAATGTTGTGTAGAGCTTTATGTTAAGACCTTCGACTGGGTTTGGACAGTGATTAACATCTTATGTTACCTAAACAACTGAATCAGGAGCGCTAAAAAGTCAGTGGTTTGTGATGAGGAGAATTCAGAAGAGAGATTAGTTTCACTTGGGCTACTGTACAGCAGAATTAATCAATGGCTTGGATTTAGTGCATCCACAGTGCTGCCAAGATTAACTTTTCCTTTGTTCTCATGTATGTCCAAAGAGCAGACAGATGAAATGTGATACATTATACAGACAGATTACACATCACTGTATTTTTCCATTTTCACTGCTGCTGTTGACAAGACTGACACTCTGGCTCTGACTTTACTCCGTGTGTGCAATAAAATATACTATATATACACAAACAGCTGCATACAACATGCACCCACTAAATAATGTGCATGCTACACAGTTTGTACATGTGTGTATGAGGTGTGTGCATGCATGTGTGTGAGCGTGCACTGCAGCAGCTATGTCAGCAGCGGTCCTGTAGCACCAGGTGAGATTTATGAGGTGTTAAGAATGCTTGCCTCTAGCCTAGTGATGGGAGACTGATCCCACCTCCTCGCCTGCCTGTGGCCATGCCTAACACCCCGCCTGGCTCCTACTTGAAGACACACACAAGCACTAACAGATGCACGTTCACATGAACACATGGCTGCATATGTATGCACAGTACAATACAACCCCTGCACACACATATGTGCATATCAACCCCTGAACCCAAAAGTGTGAGTATAATGTCTGCACCGCCCCCATCCCTGCTCTGAAAAGACTCGCTTCCTGGGGCTAAACACACCATATAAAGATATCCCCCTAACACAGTTCCACTGCTGATTTTCTTCCCCCATTAACGAAATCTCTCCTTCTTCTGTGGAAAAATCACCCATATTCTGGCCTTCGTCTAAGCAAAGAGCGTGGAGATACTGTCCAGTGGGGACCACTCTGATAGAAAAGCTTGACTTGAAAGTGGATCGAAAGGTCACTGCTGGAGCCATTGACAAGGGAGTACATTTCACAGCTTTGACAAGCATCATGAATCACCAACGCTTCTCGGCTCGAAATGACATCATACCGAGCCGTTGGTAGAAAAAACTGTTTAAAACAGAGCAGAGCATTCAGAACAGGGGATATTTGAGGTTTTGGCTAACAGGGATTTATTTTAAATACTTTTCCCTCATTATTTGAAGCTTTTGTCATGTTTAACATGAACATCTGACATTTTTACATTATAGAAATACCAGAAAATATGAAAAAGCACAATATGTTCCCTTTAATGATTGAACAAGACACTCTCTTTCACGACAGAAAGTACTGAATTGCATTTTCTTTGTAGTAGCCAAATATATTATATTATTGTAAACACATACATATATATTTTGGACACATCATTTGTAACTATTATATTGGGTGTCTGCCGATACAGATACTTATTACTATCACTATTTACGTACAAGTTGATTAAATATATGTTTAACACGCTGAAATAAAAGCCTTTGTATTTCTTCCATTCATTTGCTCATAAAATATTAATTTAGTTAAATTATGTAGAATTTAGTCTCGCAAAGAAAATCCAGCTACAAGTGCATTTATTAAAATTCTTAAACTGTCAATAATCCAAGAAATCAATTAAATAAATACCATTTAATCATTCAACAAAAGAACCTTTAGTCAAACTAGGCCACTAACCTGTCTTACTTCATAGTGGTCAACACCCTGGATGTCAATTATTTACAACAGCATCATAACTGGTTATAACACTGGCGAATATTTATAATAGTAAGAGTGACTTATTTACAACATCTTCCCCCACTTCAAGAGTGTGGGACACAACCAAACTGATGTGCAAATGTTGCATTGATCACCACAGCAACACACAAGGCGGGGTTGCGAAAAAATGACAGCTCATTTTGCTCATAAGGAATGAGACTATTTATATGTAGATTTACACAGATCAGTTCCTGCATGAGACTCATCCAAAATGTGCTATTGTCAAGGAATTATCACTTGTGGTCACAGCAGAAATTAAATGTGTGTACTTTTGTATCACCTTAGTTCCCCCAAGTGGCACTTCAGCCTAAGACTTATACCAGTCCCCTCCCATCCAGTATGAGCTCTCTACCATTAAAGTCTTTCTCACCAAACATCTGTCCAAATAACTTTTTTTTTCCATCTCTCTCTACCCAAGCTGCTATGCATTATCTCCCTCTGCTGCTTCCCTAATGCTGCAGGGACTTAGAGCAGGATTAAACCACAATTATGCGCTTCCCCATTCTCTCCAGCTGTGCCGAGACAGGAGAGTAGAGGAGGATACAACAGGACTACGGGAGGCACCATTGCCTTGAAGTTGATTTATAAAGATGCTTTGTGCAGAGTTACAGAAACAGAATTTAAATAAAAGTCTAATTCTTTGAATCTAGGATCGGCATTTGGTGCTCCATCACCCCTACCAGCATGTGTTTATTTCAATGTCTAAAGCTAAGTTTTGTTTATGTTGCTTACTGTTTAGTACATTAAAATTGTAAAATATTTATTTATATACATTCCCTAAAGCATTCCCATTACTTCAAAAACACAGTGCTAAAAACCTAATCTGCATACACTTACTTAGTCAAATAGAAGAATTATATTCCTAGCCAAATTATGCAATTGGTGATGCAATAAGTACTTAGTGTTGGAAAGCTCCACCAGTCTCATGGTTAGGAGGTGTTTAGTGGTGTGTTCGTGGCCACCTGATGAATGTAGTCCAATATTCACTCTAGTTTTTTCTCTCTTTTTGGTCTCCACCAAATTGAATTGAACCTGACAGTAAAATGCAGTGGAAAAAGCCGTTACTCAAGGTGACCCAGCTGTCAACATTTTTATGAACTTGAGGTTCCCTCGTTTAAATTGTAGACGACACAGGATTTTACTGAATAATCAAACTGAAACTTTAAAGGTTTTAGAAGTATATTTTGGAAAGTGAAGGGAACATGTCACCCCCATATACATTGGGCATTACACTCTTATAATACCTGTAGCAACTCCTCAGTGGGAGTCACTGAAGCTTCCTGGGTAAGCTACAGAACTGTGGGTGTTTGAGGCAGGGCAGAGATGGCGAGAATATGAGCATTCTGCATTTGTGACAAATCACTGTGCACAATTTGAGAATGAAGACAGTAGGGGTCTGAAAAGTAAAGCCTTTGCAAAAGTATCTTAAACCAGCAGGGGACGACTCCACTACTACAATACTAAAGAAGTGAGATTGCATTGGAGTCTACACTACACTACTTATCATTGATTTATTACCTCAGTAAACACTTTCCTAGTGAGTTTATGGTCCTAATTGCTATTTTCAAGTCTTCTTCAATAAGCATGATGTTCATTTAGTAAACTATGGTCCAATTTCGAGTAAAATAGACGATAAAGCAGGGTATGCTTTAAGGCATGACTAGTGCCGTTGAAAAAGCTTATTTTACAGTGCTGCATTGGACTAGCTTTAACTTGTTTTTGGGTGTTGTTGGTATTTTCGTCCAACAACTTTGACCCTTTCACAGTCAGTTTTCAGTTCACAAAAGTTCATTGTAACAGTTTGGTCGCCTAAAAATGTATTCTTTAGCTGTCAGTTGTACTAAAAGACACTCTGAGGAGTCGGCTGTTAATTTTTTATCGCTAGCCAATTTAGCATCACAATTAATATCACAGCTAACTAGAATTTTGGATGCACCTTACTAACCAAGATAGCTAGTGTCACCCTCTTATGCGAATATGGTCACTTCTGGTTCAAAAAAACAAGATGGCTATATCCAAAATGCCAAACTCGAACATTCAAAGCAGTAGTCCACACACCAATGGGATGGGAATTTATACAGTCTATGATGTGTACACACACATACTACACATACCTGCATTAAACACATGGAAAGATAGGCAGAACAAAACGTACCAGTTATATTGTGTGTGTTTGTGTGCAGTTAATGATCTTCCCAGGCCTCATGCGTTGTCCCTGCCCTGGAAGAAATAAAAAGGAGGATTGTTAGGGCGGGTGAGCAGCTGAGACAGAGGGCAGAGGGTAGAGGGAGGAGGAAGGGAGAGATATAGCAAATAGAAAACAAACAAGACCAGTACAATACAAAAGCCAACATGGTCCCCCACCCTCAATTTCTTCCCTCTGTCCTCATTCCCAATTTTCTTGCTCTCCGTTTCTCTGTTTGTCTTTCTTCTGTTGACTTTCCCTTCATCTTTCCTCTCTTCAATCCCACTCTATTTCCTTATAGTTTGAACACCTTGTATTTGTTCCCTCTTACCCTAACTGTTCCTATTTGCCTTCCTCTTTCTCTCTTCCCCTTTTCCTTTGGGTTTCCTATACTTTATAACTCTTCCTCTCAGTCTTTTTCTTCGCTTCTCTCTCCACCCCCTCCTTCAGTGAAAATGTAACTCTGACCTCAGAAGCCTCTGCCTGTTTACCTCACAGACAGACATGAAAGCCAAACATTTATCTATGGCCCTGCATCACAGTCATCCTATTATGTGTGCAGAAACATCCTCCTACAGCTAGCATTACATATATTAATGTCAGTATTGAAACTAGAGACTGTGACAGACTGACATCAGACTTTAGCATGCATGCATGCTACAGAACTACTGCTACCTGTAGGCTGAGACTTGTGAAGTTTAGGAAGTGGTTTAACATTTTGGGAAATATACTCATATATGCCTTCTTTCTACGAGTGAAATGAGAAATTATAAGAAAAAGTATATCAATATCATGTCTGTGCATTAAGTATGGGGCTGAATTCAAAGCATGTTTAGCCTAGCTTAGCATCAAGACTGTTGGTAGGGAGAAAACATTTAGCCTAGCTCTGTCAAAATACACCTACTAATAACTTAACTAACAAAAATGTCTTATTAAAAAGTTGTATCTTGTTTGTGTAACTTGTACCTGACCAGAAATGTAAAACTGAAAAGAATAACATGCAGCAAGTATTACGTGACAAACATTTTATCCATTATCTGGCGAGGTTTATTACAAAATACACAACTATGTATTAGAAAACAACACAGTAATGTCAAAATGTATCTGAGCATTTATAGCTAATTTACATGTATACTGACAACAATCAGCTAGGCCTACTTGCTGCAAAATGCCTTTACGATCCCATTGGACAGGAAATGCGGAATGAATGCGATGTGAGAGTGCTGTGAAATTAGACATTAGTATCTTGTGTTGTAATAATTTGTGTGCTCTAATAAAGGTTCATTATGTATATTACATTTTCATTTACACGTCTTTGTGGACACTAAGGTTTGGCGATATAATAAATATTGTGAGATGATATAAATTCATTAACCATCAGATTTTTCTAAAGTGTCTTTTCTAAACATTTCAGTGGCCTTTTATTGTGGCCAGCCTAAGGCACACCTGTGCAATACCCATGTTGTCTGATCAGAATCCTGATTTACCACACCTGAGGTGGGTGGATGGATTATCTCGGCAAAGGAGAAGTGCTACTAACACAGATTTTGACAGATTTGTGAACAACATTTGAGAGAAATAGGCCTTTTGTGTACATAGAGAAAGTCTTAGATCTTTGAGTTCAGCAAGTGTTGCATTTACAATTTTGTTCAGTGTAGTATAGTGTTTTAAAAGGACTTTACTGTGACAGAGAATAGTGTCCATCATCCACTCC
Organism: Micropterus salmoides; assembly: GCF_014851395.1. Classification (NCBI taxonomy): domain Eukaryota; kingdom Metazoa; phylum Chordata; class Actinopteri; order Centrarchiformes; family Centrarchidae; genus Micropterus; species Micropterus salmoides. The sequence goes on along the minus strand of NW_024041262.1, from coordinate 22,136,695 downwards.
TAGTCTACACTTGATAGAATATGCGGAAAATGTGATGTGAAAAGGGGTAGGGTGGGTTGCACTTCACATGTCACATGAGGGAAAGTCCCTTCTGTCTGACCATAAAGAATCAATTTTCCTGCAGAAAAGCTGGGGAGAGGAGAGGATAGCGAGATGGATGGCAATGCAAAGAAATGCAAGACGTGAGGCAGAGGGCCTTCACTAAGTTGCAGTTAGTGAAATGGACTGTGTCTGTGCAGAGTATGGCTGAAGCAATATAGGTCAGATATGCCTCAGAGACACCAAATCACCTCACTGAAGACAACATGTTAAAATGGGAGGTCAACTATTTAGCCCCTGCGCTGAAAGCCTGTGACATGGGTCGACTCAGATACAGTCTCACAAAAGTGAATACACCCCTCACATTTTTGTACATATTTGATTATATCTTTTCATGTGACAACACTGAAAAAATGACACTTTGCGGCAATGTAAAGTAGTGAGTGTTCAGCTTGTATAACAGTGTAATTTGCTGTCCCCTCAAAATAACACATCCCACAGCCATTAATGTCTAAACCGTTGGCAACAAAAGTGAGTACACCCCTAAGTGAAATAGTCCAAATTGGGTTCAATTAGCCATTTTCTCTCCCCAGTGTCATGTGACTCATTTGTGTTACAAGGTCTCAGGTGTGAATAGGGAGCAGGTGTGTTAAATTTGGCGTTATTGCTCTAACACTCATACTGGTCACTGGAAGTTCAACATGGCAAAGAACTCTCTGAGGATCTGAAAAAAAGAATTGTTGCTCTACATAAAGATGGCCTAGACTATAAGATGATTGCCAAGACTCTGAAACTGAGCTGCAGCAAAGATGTTATGACCATACAGCGGTTCAACAGGACAGGTTACACTCAGAACAGGCTTTGCCATGTTCAACCAAAGAAGTTGAGTGCACATGCTCAGCGTCATATCCAGAGGTTATCTTTGGGAAACAGACGTATGAGTGCTGCCGTATGAGGGGAGTCAGCCTGTCAGTGCTTAGACCATACACTGCACACTGCATCAAATTGGCCTGTATCGCCGTTATCCCAGAAGGAAGCCTCTTCTAAAGATGATGCACAAGAAAGCCCGCAAACAGTTTGCTGAAGACAAGCAGGTCTGATGAGACCAAGATAAACTTATTTGGTTCAGATGGTGTCAAGTGTGTGTGGCGGCAATCAGGTGAGGAGTACAAAGACAAGTGTGTCTGCCTACAGTCAAGCATGGTGGTGGGAGTGTCCTGGTCTGGGGCTGCATGAGTGCTGCCGGACCGGGGGAGCTACAGTTCATTGAGGGAACCATGAATGCCAACATGTACTGTGACATACTGAAGTGGAGCAGAATCCCCTCCCTTCTGAGACTGGGCTGCAGGGCAGTATTCCAACATAATGACCCCAAACACACCTCCAAGTTGACCACTGCCTTGCTAAAGAAGCTGAGGGTAAAGGTGATGGACTGGCAAAGCATGTCTCCAGACCTAAACCCTATTGAGCATCTGTGGGGCATCCTGAAACGGAAGGTGGAGGAGGTATGGTCCTCCACCAGCTGATGGAGGATGGAGGAGCGGAAGGGGACTCCAGTGGCAACCTGTGAAGCTCTGGTAAACTCCATGCCCAAAGAGGGTTAAGGCAGTGAAGTTATACAAGCTGTACACTCACTACTTTACATTGTAGCAAAGTGTAATTTTTTCAGGGTTTTCACATGAAAATATAATCACATATTTACAAAAATGAGAGATATACTCACTTTTGTGAGATACTATATATCCTCCCATGCCGCAGGGCAATAGAAGATGACAGATGGCAAAACAGAAGCAAAGATAGGGGTTACGTTTGCATTGCATTGAGCTAAGAGCTTAGGCGTCTTTGGAAGAAGTCAAGTCTCTTCATTTTGCTAACTCCTACGAGCAATGCTATCGCTGCTGCCAGAGCTGCCTTTTCGCCATCCTGCAGACATGAATAGCTCCCTTTGTCACAGTGAAATTCCACTGGCAAGTCTCTAATTATCTGGAGGGCTCTTCCCCTACAGACCTGCATAGGCAAGAAAGACAGGGCACAAGGAGAGAGGTAGCTCACTGTGAGGGGACCTGGGCAAACAATAAGAAGCCTGAAAGGAGAAGCAACCTTGTTTGTCAAAAAACAATATGAATCCTCCAGTTGCTATTTACCTTGTTGTGGAGTTGCTAACTTACAAAAATGTAACCTGTCAACAACTGAGGATTTGCTAATTGTCTAATTAATGTCCATTAGTAATGTGACTGTTGATTGTTTCACTTCTTTAGATTCTACACATAAAGATTACCCATGATGAGTATTATTAAGTCTGTGAAAACAGTTGACCTCGGTGACTATGCAGAGAAACAATTATTTTAATTATTCAAAAATATTGAGTAAGCCAATATTATGGATGTCTAATACAAAATTGCTGGTGAACCCCTTAAAATTGTAAAGTTTCTGTGTCACACTTGCATACATTTTTGTACATAATACAACTTGCCCAAACACCACCTGATACTGACATCTGAAGCAGATCTCGGAGACATCTACATGAGATGCATCAACAAAAAATAATGGCAGAGCGTGTGTAAACGAGGAAACTCTTATTTCCTGTTAACAAAGCCACAGGTGCTACCAGTAAACAAGGTTTTGAGGTTGCATATGCTATTGCACAAAGAATAATTATCAACATTGTACAGCAAAGTGCAAGGCTGAATATGAGGAACTGCAGTTGACAACTCTGGGAAGGAATACAAAGGTACCATTTACATAGTGACAAGACAGTGAAGATGTTATTAGACAGAGAATATTGATTCAAGTTGTAATTAAGAAAATGATAATGTACTGGTAGTCTTTGTTAATGTTGATTTAGTAGCTGTTTAGTGGCACTTAAGACATTGTTCTTGAACTTATTTATATGCCAAACCAAAAAGGTAGCTTCTTAAAAGGACTATCTAATTACCTGATAGTTATAAATAAGCCTTACCAGTCTGGAAGCATTCCAGAAAAATAAAATGGGGTGAAGGCTTTCATAAGACCCATTAAAGGCCGAGTCTCACCACGACCTATTGTCTGACCAAGTCTATGCTCCCAACATTACCACAACATCTTACATTTTCAAAGAGAGCCAGTAGAACCTGCCTTGTAAATACAGTTTATGATTATTTAACAATCAGACAGCAAACTCTCGTTTAAGCTACTTATGAGATGTCATTTAAGTATTTCAGAGTGTGTTATCGAACTGAGTATTTGCCCTACTATTAATTAAGTCAACAATGAAGACATCATCATCATTACTTGGTACAAATCAAAAGGCAGCGAAGGCATCACAGTTATAAGCCTTGTGGCAACTGAAAAGTTCTACATTTCCAAAGAAGTGGCTTTGATGCATGCTGCAAGAGAATATGTGCTCCTCTTGCTTGCAAAGCACCACCAATATGTAATTGGTGGGGTGGCTGTGGCTCAGGAGGTAGAGTGGTTTGCCCACTAATCGGAAGATCTGCATGTCGAAGTGTCCTTGGCCAAGATACTGAACCTTAATTGCTCCCAATTGCTCCATCAGTG
>NW_024041262.1:22107985-22132619 GCF_014851395.1 Micropterus salmoides | reverse complement strand
TTGATATATACCTGTTTAATCTCCCACTTTTCAAGGTCAGTTATCTTGGCGAGCCGTTTGCGTTCTGTTGGGTTTTCCTCTACTTCCAGCACGCTGGCTTCAACAGGGCGGTCAGGGTTCCTCATGGCTCGTCTCCAGCTCCAGGGTCCAGGTTCCGTCTCCGGTTGGGGTTCAGGTCCTCCCCTGTCTCCTGGTCCACATCCTGGCAGCATTTGAGAAACCAGTTATTTTACTGAACGTAAGTGATATGCATGCATTAGTTTAACACGTTAAACAAATATATTTGTAATGCACTGTAACCAGCAGGTTGCTGTTTTCACTATGCTACATTTAGTTTCCTTCCTTTTTATTTTTTAAGTGCACAAGCTTGTTGCTTGCTCTCGCCCACTGCTTGCATTCTTTTGCTAATATTCTTGTTTTTGTTTCTGCTAGCAGCTTAATGACTTTACTGAACTACTATCTTTAATCTGATGTTGAATGTGTGGTTGTTGTTGGTGATGTTACCTTCCATGTTGGCAACCCACAGAAAAAAAGAGACTAAAGAACTGTGCTGAGTTCTTGATTATTATGGACTGACTCAGCATGTGACAGAGCCCACACACATAAGGAGCACACTCTGGACTTAAACATCTCTCAGGATCTGAATATTTCCAAGGTTATGGTGACTGACGTTGCTCCCGCTGATCATTCCTGTGTTTTCTTTGAAAGTGCTATCTCCGTGCACATGAACGTTCAAACAGAGGTATTCACAAAACGCCGTATCACTGAAAACACAAGTGAAATATTTATTTAGGCTTTCTCTTCCACACCTGCCCTCTCGTGGGACTCAGTCAATGAGCTTGTAGATCATTTCAATTCAAAGATTACAAAAGGTCACTGATGCCATTGCACCCTCTAAGGTGAAGGCGATCTCTGGTAAGAGAAGATCTCCATGGAGAGATGCCACACTGGGAAGAATTAAAAAGAAAGTGTTGAAAAACTGAAGGCTGGTGGTGGAAAAACATATCTCCAGGTTCATAAGGACATCTATAATTCGCATTTATGATTTAGAACTGAGAAATCTGACATCATTGCCAAAAACAACTATCCTAACTGTTCTAACAATCCTCCTGTGTCAGTAGCTTCTAAACCTCCTAAATTCCTCCTTCTTCACTGAAAACATTTTAAAAATTAGACAGGCAGTCACTACCTCCAAATCAGGTACAGGATATGCGTTATCCTTGTGTCCACAAATCAATTCAAAAAGCATGACACAATTTGATCCCATCAGTCAAAAAAAACCTTATACAACATCTGAAATCCTCCTGCTGCTGCCTTCAACTTCTGCCAAGGCTTTTTCAAAAATACTTCTAATTTCATGGCCTCAGATTTTCTACAAATTTTAAACACTTCTCTTCTCTCGGGTTTCTTCTCACATGCCCTGAAAACTGCAGTCATCAAACCACTCTTAAAAAAGAACAATCTAGACAAGTCACTAATTAGCAATTATAGACCCATATCAAACCTCCTGTTTTTAAGTAACAATAATTAGAAAATCTATTCTGCTGAGCAACTTATTGGCACTAAACAACTGTTTTGATGTCTTCCAGTAAGGATTTCAATCACACCACAGCACTGAGACTGCTTATTAAGGTCTTCAGTGATATCCATTTAAACAGAGAGTGGCAGATTTTCAGTCATGGTATTACTGGATCTCAGTGCTGCATTTGAAACAGTCTACCACATCATATTACTAGACTTACTGGAAAACTGGTTGGGACTTTCTGGCACAGTACAAATTTACATAACCATTTGGAGCCATGGAAGAACGATTAAACGTCAGCAATCTTAAAAACCACAAACCAAGACAGAAATGTTGGTGCAGTCATGGACTGACATGAATTTCAACAGCCACATTAAGATAATTACAAAGTCAGCCTACTATCACCAGAATGGTATATCAAGAATTAAAAAGTCCTGGCCTGTCTCAGCAGGATTTAGAAAAACTTGTCAATGCATTTTTCTTTTGCTGCTGCTTTTTATTAAGACAAATTTGAAGTTAAGATCTTACTTAAACTTTATATTCTATTTAACTCCTTTTTTTACATCTATCACAGCAAATGGATTTCTCTCGCTTCCTTACGGTGTTGTGTTCAACCCAACTTTTCTTCCACCACTTTATACATGACTCACCTTCATGCTAAGGCTGGCTTTGGTTCCAGTGAATGACAGCACTTTGATCTTCACCTTTTGGCCTTTGGTCACCACATCAGCCACATTGGCTATACGTCCTTCTTTGCGCAACTCTGAGATGTGCACCAGGCCTTCCCAGCGTTTTCTGCAGACAATGACAGTTATACACTACAGGTCAGTATTAGGGTGCAAACCCCAAAAGAACATTATAGGCAGACACTCGCCAAAACCAATCTGAATGCAACATAACATGCGAGGAAAAACAAAAACACGATCTGAATTAATCTAAATTTATTAGAAACACTAAAATCTACATTATAAGAAGTAGGCTACAAGACAAACAAGCACACTGAAATCCTAAAAAACTAAATATTAAAATAGATTTTGTCTTACTGTATTGCTGTGCAGGACAGTAAAGATGCCATTTATCTTACTAACCTGAGGCCCTCTAGTTGCACAAAACAGCCAAACTGCATAATACTGCTGATTTTGCCATTGTAGATGTCGCCCACAACAGGCTCTTCTGGCGGAGGCCGATCCACAAGTCTATCATTCCAGCGATTAGAGTCTTTGTCATCCTTGTTGTTGTTGTTGTTGTCATCGTCTCTGTGTGGGCTCGGTGGACGGTCACTCCAGCGAGACACCCGTTTCCTTCTGCGCTTGGGGTTCGTTTGTCCGTCACGATCTCTTGATCTGGAGCGAGAACGACTTCGCTTACGTCCGCCTTCTCTGTCTGTGTCTCGACCTCCTTCTCTGTGCAAAGGCTCGGCTGACCTGAGAAAAACAGAAGTCCAATTTTTACTCCCAGTGAGAGCCGCTTCTTTTCCAGGCAGGTATCCACTTTTAGGACAAAACCCTTTTTTAAATTACCCATTATCAGAGCTTTCCCACAGAAGTTAGGCATGAGCATCTCCAGCTCCTTCATGGCTGCTGCAGCGACTTGCTCATCATCTTTATCTGTGTGGCATGGTGGAATCTGAAGGAGAGGTAAAAATTTGTGACAATATATCCACAACCTCATGAAGTTTACAAACTGCAGTAGCTCCTGAAATGTGCTATTCTTGCCATTGCTGATTTTCCCACTGACAAAGAGACTTTAGAGGCTTCCCGGAAGTTACAAAAGGTTTAAATAAAAAAGAAAGAAGAAGAAACTGTCATTAAATGAGCCTTACCATCCACACAGAAGCATCTGGTTTACATAAGGCAGGGTATTTCTTTTTCATCTTGTCCTTCTCACTCTTTGTCTTGGCCTCTGGCTGATGAGCTGTCATACACAATAGAGAACAGATTATTTGACAATAGTCCTGTAAACCTAAGGTATTAAAATATATTAAAAGGTCCCTGTACCTTCACTTGTTGACGGTATGGCTCGCATCCTCTGAATGAGTCTAAGCAAATTACCAATGAGGGTATCCTGAAAAAATAAATGGGTTTAGTGAGAAAACACAATGCAGCAGCAGCAGCAGCAACAAAGAAAATGTGTTTGTTTAGTTGCAGGCTTACTGTAAAATCTGCTCCATTTTCAGACAGAACTGCTTTGAATTCCTCAAATGTTGGGTGTTTTTCTGCCAGACTGATTATGAATTCAGCTGCAAAACAGCAACTGGTGTTTAACGTTAACCATCCACGCACTTTGAGACACTGGTACAGTCAACATTATATCATGCCTGTTTCTTATCAACGTGAATGAGAAAACAATGCTGCCATGCAACGTAACGTTACCCAGATCTTTCTCGCTTATTCCCAGATGATTCTCCAGCTCCGTGCACACCTTTGACACCAAAGATAAATATTCAAGACGTTTAATTTCGTCTGAAGTAGCCATTTCTCTTGTTTATTTTGACCTGACCAGGAAGCGGTTGTACTTCTTTAGTTTGAGCTCCAGCGACGTGTTTCAGCGCTGCTGCCCCCTAACGGCCAACACGCAGATACAACTGTTCACACATTAAAACCACTCAAGTTCGTCCAAAGACACTAATATTGTACTCCACGACATGCATTTCATGGCTACAGTAACTTTTACATACAAAACATTTATTCTCCTTCAAACAGCTGCAACATTAATATGATGCTTATGCATGAATGAATCAGCATAAACAATTTAAACAGGGAGATATTTCCATATAGTAAGGGCTTTTAGTTTTGACATGTTGAGTATTTTGTGTCACATTACTATTTTTATTTAAGCAAGGTTTCTGCATTCTTCCTCAAATTATATATATTGTGGCTAGATTTGAACAGAGTACAAGCTCAAATGGACATGCGCGCCATAAAGTTGCTCACTTTTGGATTGGATTTCATCAGTTTGGGCACTTGCATTGCAATCTGTTTTTTGGGGGGTCTGGTCCATTTTTCATCTGTTTGGAGCAGGTACCGGAGACATTGGTTTATTGGTACTATTTTTATGTGAACCAGACAAGCAACCATAACACAATGCTATGACTGCAGTAGGCAGTTATACTAGTTTCATATTTTACTATATCCATAGACAATCTTACGATTTAACATATTATATAAACATTCAAACCTATTGGTCTGGTTTAAAAGTATTTTAGAAATGTTCCCATTCAAATGTATGTATGTATGTGTGTGTGTGCGAGCTACATCACCACAATCTCTCTCTCAGAACAATAAAGTATAGTAGCCTCTGTATCTACTAAAAGTTCACAACAAAATCACAGGCTTAAGAAAATTTAGCATTTAATGAAGACACATTTTCATAGTTCCACTAGCAAGTATAGCAAAGCAACAGTCTCAAATACAGACACATACAGTCCCAGTTATAGTACAAACTCTAACATACGTTATATGCTGTTCCATTCTTATGGTCTGACACCATAGTATGAACGACTGAAACATACAGGCCCATTTCGATTCAATCAAGTCCTTATTTGGCATAACATTATGCTATTGTAATTTACAGAGTCAAAATAAATAGTCCACTGTGCTGCAGAATCTCCTCAAAGATCTTCTTTAAAACTACAGTCTCGAGGGACAGATATGGAAGTTTGCTTTTTGTTTTTGTATTAGTGAATGAAAAGTAATGCTCCAGGTTTTCTAAAATAATGACACTAAAATTTCCACCTAAACTCAAACAGACGAATTTAGGATCAGCTGTGGGGAAATGTATAAATGTTTACATGTTTCAAAAGGAGTGATGATAAAACCTTTAACCACCAGAATGTGATCACATGTCCAGTGCTGATACAGGACAATGCATTCAACTTCATCACTGTCAAAGCCTTTCCGTTTTGCATTTGTGACGTCACACATATCAACGCCGTCTGAAGGCACGAGAGATTCTCCATGCGTTGGGTTCCTCGTAACGGTTGTACAGAGGCTCGAGGCGCTGTTGTTTCTTCTGCTTGCTGAGGCGTGTGGGGTCGGACACTTTGAAGAAAGCAGGTGAAAACTCCACCAGCCATCGAGGGTCGATGGTAGTCACCTCCCGCATGTACTCCTTGGTAGTCAGCACCAATTCGTGGTAAACAACCCTGTGGATAAGAGAAATGAATTATTATAAAAAAGGGCCTTTATTTCTTCTTTGAATGCTAAAAAGGTTGAGCTGAGGTGCTGTCGTACCACTCAGGCTGGCGATTGAAGAGAGCACTGGAGGGGTGGATGTATACAACTTGCTGGTCTATAAGGGTGCGGTAGCCCTCTTGAGGATCCTTTTTGGCAGCATTACGAAAGAAGCCACTGCAGATTGCTTTCTGGACCCGTACTGTGGCTTTGCCACAAGACACCACATCCAGTTTATGCCTGAAGAGAAGCAAGCATGTTGAAGGTTCATGAGAAACCAGAAAGATATGATCATTATTTCATGCGTTGTGATTCTGCTATTTGGTCATCTTGACAATTATACCTGTCCATGATCCCCAGCATCTGTTTGCGGATGTCTTGGGCTCTGCGCAGGGAGCGAGCCTGAATGAAGTTCTCATAACACCAGGGGTTGGAGAACTTGTTGTTCTTCCAGGAGTTGTAGACAGCCAGCAGCGTAAGGTGATCACCCTCTGGTTGGTGAAACTTTGCCTTCTTCTGGTCAGCCAAAGCCTGCTTGTCCTTTAACACAAGAAAAAGAAATATACAAATGGGAAAATGAAGAACAATCAAGGCACCGTATGGATCTTTACACAGGGGAATTAAGATCAGATGATGAGTGGACAAACTGTCACGAGTTGATGAATAAACTCAAGTAGAATTCTAAGAAGCAAAGAAAGGGATTATTTATTTTAATTTTTTGTTAAAATGTTTTTTCCGCAAACAAATATATATGCTAACCCATCTGTATTTTCTTTTATAATAAACCATAAGTTATTTTTACATTATGTATACACAGAGCAAAACTCATTCATGTAAATATCTCTTTATTATTAGTTCCCATGGACTGTGACAAGCACTGCTATGTTGTATCCCTAATCCACAAAAATGAAAAACAGTCCACTCACAAGATGTCTATGAAGATTCTCAGTCATCCAGGTCATAGTTATCCAACGAAGGTTAAAATGAAGGGCAACTGGACTTGGTTGAAGCTACTGGAAGACGTTTCGTCCCTTATCCAAAGGACTTCTTCAGTTCTGAACTGAAGAAGTCCTTTGGATAAGGGACGAAACGTCTTCCAGTAGCTTCAACCAAGTCCAGTTGCCCTTCATTTTAACCTTCGTTGGATAGTCCACTCACAAATACATACTTTTAATTCATACTGAATATAAAGTGTAGTGGGGGGCATACCTTAGGTCTGTAGAAGACGTTCTGCACAGACAGCATTGACACGATGGTGAGCATCTCTTCACTGCAGCCCAGATGGACAGACATGATCAACATCTTACACAGCATTGGCTCCAGAGGAAACTCAGCCATCTACAAGACAGATAATTGTAGAGATACTTAAAAAAAAGACGACAAGGGGGAAGTGAAAGGCATTATAAAAAAAACAAAGTAACCACACAGTGACACATCATGAAATGTGATCTGATTTATTCTCTTCCTCTTTACAGATGAGGAAAACCACCAAGTAAAAGCACTCCTCACCCTTCTACCCAGCCGTGTGAGTAAACCTTCATCATCCAGAGCTCCCAGAGTGTAGAGCTGCTCCATGGCTGTGATCAGAGTCTCCATGGGAGGAGCGTCCATGAAGTCAAAAGACAGGAGGTCATTGATGCCCATTGCCTAGTGGACGAAACATAAATTAGGGAAAAAGTGACACCAATGTAGTATGTTTTTTTTTTTTATGAAAACCTAAACTGAAGACCGCAAAAGTTTAGCTGCAACTTTTTTTGTTTTACTATACTCAAATGTTGCTGCATTGCAAACTTTTATACAAGAGATTAATCTTAAAACTGTAATTGCTTATTTTATCTAAATGATAAGTGGCATTATACTAGAACCTTATTTTGAAAACAAATTCCTGTATACACATTGTCTGTGACTTCACTTAAGTACACTCCATGTCTCACGCGGCCATAAAATCTACTGTGAATACATACCCGCTCCATTCCTTTGATATCCAAGCTGCGTTTGTACCTGCTGCTCACCTCAATAGCAAAAGATGACATGTACAATAGTAACATGTTGGCTGCTAAGTGGCTGTTTACCTTCAGAGAGAGCACAGTGCTGGCCAAGTTGGTTCTCTGGATCTCTGGCACGTTGGTTGTCAACATCTCGTCTCTGTAGGCTCTCTCCGTGTAGAGCCTGTAACACTTCCCTGGGCCTGTTCTGCCGGCTCGCCCTGCCCTCTGCTTGGCCTGGGCCTGAAATTGAATTGCTTCCAATTAAACATGCTAAATATAAAAGGTAACATTTGGTATTCTTCTTCTGCAATATCAAGCACATAACAATATTATACCTGTGAGATGGGAGTCACCACCAGCTGGTCGATGCCAGTCTTAGAGTTGTAGACTTTTTGCTTGACAAAACCAGGGTCCACTACGTAATAGATTCCATCAATGGTCAGAGATGTCTCTGCAATATTTGTGGCAATGACCACCTAGGGGGAAAATAAAAATATTTCACATTTGCTCCAAACATATATAAATTAAGATTGTTTTTTGTGCCATGATCACTGCCTATTAAACTCAGCCTGGGCCTACTCTTGTTAATTTTACCACCATACACAGAGACTGAATAGTTTGCAGGACATTTCATACAAAAAAAAAGGAGACCGTTTATATCAGTAATGCAGAAAGATAGCCAAGATAGCAATGAAATCATTTCCAGAACTAGCATATTTTTTGGACTACCATGCATTAAACATAGACCATAAACACATACAGGCCATTTTACAATGCAATGGAATAGATACGTCTATTTTCCAATATGTTTGGGAGATGTTAAATGTGGGGACCTTTCTGCTTCCTGGGGGTGCAGGGTCAAATATCCTGGTCTGCATCTCACTGGGCAGAGCAGAATAAACTGGCAGAATAATCAGTTCAGGAACATCAGGCCCCAGTGACTTCATTCTCTCATACAGGATCTCGCAGGCGGTGTCGATCTCTTCCTGTCCAGTTAGAAACACCAGGACGTCCCCTGGACAGAGATTTGGAAAGAGAGTTTAACATGGACTGATGTTAGAGTCTACTGGTGAAAAGAACACCTGTGTGTTTAAGATTTTAAAAATCATACCTGGAGGTTCAGTCAGATGAATCTGCATGACTGTGATGAGACTGGCATCCAGGTAGTCTGTCTCAGGTTCTTTGGTGTAGAGAACCTCAACCGGATAAGTTCTTCCAGGGATGGTGAAGATGGGTGCTTCATAGAAATACTGAGAGAACTTCACAGCATCCAGTGTAGCTGATGTTACAATCAGCTTCATGTCTGTGCGTTTCTGCACAGTCTGAGACAGACAAAAAAAAAAATACTCAGCGTTTCCTTTTTTTAAATTAATTTTTTTCCCCCCCAAAACATATGAATACACAGCTCTCTGCGCTTCTTGCTTACCTTCTTGAGCAAACCAAAGAGAACATCAGTGTGTATGGTCCTCTCGTGAGCTTCATCCAACATGATAATGGCGTACTGGCCCAATTCAGAGTCGATCAGGCACTCTCTCAACAGCATACCGTCTGTCATGTACTTGATCACCGTCTCTGGGCTGGTGCAGTCCTCGAAACGGATGGTGTAACCCACCTGGACAAAAAAATTATATTAGCCCTCTAGAGATTAAACTAAGTTATAATAATCTTGATCTATAATCTTACTAATACCATCAGATGGGAACACAGTAAAGGACAAATCACTCACCTCTTGTCCTAGACAGCAACCATACTCCTCAGACACTCTCTTGGCCACTGACATGGCGGCCACACGACGGGGCTGCGTACAGCCAATCTTCCCCCTGGTGGTGTAGCCTGCCTCCGCCAGGTACTGAGTGATCTGCGTGGTCTTACCAGACCCTGTCTCTCCGATCACAATCAGGATCTGGTTGTCATGTACAGCCTGTGACAGATTAGCAGAGAGAAAATGTTATAAGCTGGCCCTTGAATGGAAGCTATTCCCCATTTTGCATTTAATCATAGTTTAATGGAATACAGCTACAAAAAGGTAAAGTAAATATCAACGTAAGAATGATGCTGCAGATGCGACCATCTGTGTTGTGGCAATGGTACTGAATTTCTCTTTAGCGACATTTCTGTAGGGGTTGTTTGATATTCGACATTGTCAGCATTAGAAGAAAAAAAATCTGCTCATTTAGATTTGGCAGAAGCATAAATGTACCAAAGCATCAACATCTGCTTATTAAAGGATAATCACATTTTCAATACCACCTAATCAGAATCAAAAATAAACTCCATTGATGCTTTGCATCCAACTAAATTTCTGAAACTCTTTGGGTTTTGTTTTTAACTGACAAACCTGAATGAGCTGCTCCTTCAGCTTGTAGATGGGCAGGCTCTCCCTCTGTTCCAAGATGGAGAGCTGGGTCTTCTTTCCATAGGAAGCCTTGTTGCCTCCAAAAGCATGCTTCTTCCACTCTGGGATGTCATTGGGCATCATGCCAATGCCTCTCATGTTGGCAGCAATCTGCCTACCATCAGCTGTGAAAGAGCAGTAGAAGTGTGCTTGATAATGAAGAAAAATGCATCTTTTCTTAACACTTTAACTAAAAACTCATCGCATCAATGGGTCACTGTCACATCTGCCAATTAAGGGGGTGATAATGCCCAATGGGGAAACTCTCTAGACCATGAAGCACACTTAACCATGGCAAGACTATTCCATCTGGCCAGATATCGGGCAGCAGGAAGACAGATAACCATCTCCAGTACTGGAAAACCAGAGGAGTGCTGTCTGCCGTCATGAAGCTAGTCTCATGTCTGACTCAGACTGGGCTGTGGTTTTAATAAAAAATGCCTATCACACAGATAAAATGGATTCTGATATTTCAAGCTTAAGCACCAAAAGCACATATTAAAAACTCAACTAATATTTATATAAAACCTGAACAGAGATGGTTAATATGATCAATGTGCTCATTTTATTGCTCCACACTGATTCAACCATACTTCAACATCTGTGACTTAGTAATTACTTAATATGCACATCTAATATATTTCTAACCGTCTGGCAGCGGGTCGACCCAGTGTTTATTCAGCCCCATGGGGATGGAGTCCATCTCTGCCTCTCGTGCAGCCTGCTTAAGCTCTCGTCTCTCCTTAGCCAGGGCGCTCTGCATCATGGCCGCTTGAGACAGAGAGCCATCTGGATTCTATGTACAGAGGGAAACACAGGATTATGTCACTTAAAATGTAAATTTTTCTTCAAGCTATAGAGGCTGTTTATAATTACATTCACTGAAAATGTGTGTTAAACATCAATTAAACATATATAGTAATAACATCTTCTCTAAGAATAATTTTTCTACTAAACATTTCAAATTGTTCACTAAGTGTCAAAATTCTAAACTACACAGACTATTTCAAGTGAGTTCTCATGTTGTCTTAGCATGATACCGTACCTTGACAATCTTGACAGGGCTCATGTCCATGCTTTGTTTGGTGTGTCCCCTCAGGAACGGGGGTTCTTCTTCAACCAGCTCAATTTCCAAATCTTCATCTGAATAGCAGTGAACAAGAGCAGTGAACAAGATCAATGGGAGTAAGCAGTTCCCTCTAATTCACATTTCATAAAAATGTAGGACTAGGAGTCTACAGCCACGCATGGTGCTTTGAGCTAAAAGCTAATCTTTAGCCGGTATAACGTTCACTGGCTCCACTTAGTGTAAGAATGTTAACATTTGCTAATTAGCATGGAACACAAAGTACAGCTAAAGCGTGATTTATACTCCTGCGTCGGTCTAGATGCGTAGCCTATGGCGTACTACGCACATAGCCATGCATTTATACTACTATATTAAAAGTTAAGGGTTCACTAAAGTTATTACAGTTCAACCTCTGTAACATCAATGTCTGTACCAAAGTTTTTGGAAATCAATATAAATATACTTTGTATAGACACAAAAAAACAAACAAAAAAAAAACAAAAAACGTTTTTTACTGAAGAAACACACTAGTAAAAAACGCATTGTGTTTCTGAACTGGTTCTGTGATGGGTGGAAACGAAGGTTACGATATGGTAACCCTAGTTCTATAAGCACAGGCGGAGCCCTCTACTGGACTCTAGGTCACACTTGCGAGCTGGATCCCGAGAAGGAGCATATCCAATAGATAGAAACGCACAAATGGGCACAGTAAGGGCCAAGATGCCATTGTATAGATCTCTTCCACACACACCCAGCTGAAAAAGGGTCGTAGACACTTCCAAGTGGAATGTGCACGCACTGCTAAGGGTGGGTCTGTTCCCGCCCGTGTACAGTTTTGGGAGATTCACTCACAAAGCCAGCAGGCCAGGCTCTTCTTGGACAGGGTTTTACTGACTGCACCATCACTGAAACAAACAGCTGACCAGTGCATCAAATGGGGGCTGTGTGCTCTACATAGGACGTTAGCCTAGTACACATGGACACAACAGATGCACTCTCACCTTCTTGCACCCTAAGTGGGGTAGGGGGTTAGAAAGCATCCAGATTTATTGTCCTGGACCTGAACATGCTCCTTATGTTCTTAAGAACAAAAGGAGGTGTGTTGTCTCAATCCAGCTGCACTGTGGACACCAAAAACCAGCATGCAGCTGGGGTGAACAGACAGGCACACAGCTGTCGCAGGGCTGTTCAAGAAATAGCATTTTCAATGAGGACAGCTCCAGGGGCTCATAAGGTGCAGATATTAGAGCCACCAACACAAGCAGCAAGTCCAATGGAGGCGCAGAGAGACACGACACCGGTTGCTGTCTTCTCACACCCTGCAGAAAGCGCATCACAAGGGAGTGGGTGAAGACTGTTCTGTCACCAAACCCCCCGTGACAGGAGAGATAGCTGCAGTGAGCAGTTCACCCTTTGCTGAAGAAAAAAGGATGCTGAGGCAGTAGGGACACTGCTATTTATACGTCACGCACGTATTGCTAGCGGTGTCCTATTGGTCGGCTACGTGCACGATAAAATTTCAGTCGGCAAGTGCGTGCGTGTGATTGGAGGAGGTAGTACCCATAGAGTCCAGTAGAGGGCGGAGCCTGTGAGAGAGAACAATTCATTTCTTACCCTCTTCATCATCAACTTTAGGAAGGATCCCAGTCTCATCATCAAAATCTGGGAACTCTTCTTTCGACAAGACATTGGCAGCAATCATCTGGGGGCAGACAAAGAGCATGAGTATTTGCATGTGATAAAATACACCTTCACAAAAGGGATTTAGTGTTTTCCTCAAAGATTTAAGCAGTTTTTGTCACCTCGAATGTGTGCACGAATACATACTGTATAGACCCACCTGTTTGATCTCCCACTTCTCTGGGTCAGAAATTTTGGTGAGCCTCTTGCGCTCCAGGGTGTCGTCTTGCTCCAGCTCAGGGGCGTGGCCAAGGTTCAGGTTGCTCGGCCGGTCGGGGTTCCTCATGGAGATCTCCTCCCCTCCGTCTGGGCCCGCATTCCTCCTCCTGTTGGGGTTGAGGTCTTCTCCCGTCTCTTGGTCCACATCCTGGTATAGAAAGGAGGAGAAAATTAGGCCATTTACGTACTTCTTCCCTGAGAAAAGGTCCCATAATGATATACTATCCAAATTTTGCTCATGGGAAAGTCAGAGGCTTAAACGCTAATTTAGTTGATAATGACTCATTGGCTCAAACCACTATCTGCTCTGCTATAAAGGGAACACCTGCTGCTATCAAGATCTCCATTTTCCAACCTCAGTCACACAAAGAATTCTGAAAATCTTCCTTCTAAATTCTGCGCACACGCCAATTAATTTATTCTATTCAGTGCAACTTCACAGATGTGTTTAATAAATTGTTATCTTCTTACCTTCATACTGAGGCTGGTCTTCGAGCCAGTGAATGAGAGCACCTTGACTTTGACTCTTTGGCCTTTGCTTACAAACATCAGCCACGTTGGCCACGCGGCCCTCTCTACGCAGTTCAGAAATGTGGACCAAACCCTCCCATCGTTTCCTACATACAAAAGAACACAACATGATTAACTTTACTAGCAGAATAACAGACAATGCAGTTCATTACTGGTAACTTACAGTGGGTACGGAAAGTATTCAGACCCCTTTAAATTTTTCACTCTTTGTTTCATTGCAGCCATTTTCCAAAAATCAAAAAAGTTCATTTTATTTCTCAGTAATGTACACTCAGCACCCCATCTTGACAGAAAAAAACAGAAATGTAGAAATTTTTGCAAATTTATTAAAAAAGAAAAACTGAAATATCACATGGTCATAAGTATTCAGACCCTTTGCTCAGTATTTAGTAGAAGCACCCTTTTGATCTAATACAGCCATGAGTCGTTTTGGGAAAGATGCAACAAGTTTTTCACATCTGGATTTGGGTATCCTCTGCCATTCCTCCTTGCAGATCCTCTGCAGTTCTGTCAGGTTGGATGGTAAATGTTGGTGGACAGCCATTTTCAGGTCTCTCCAGAGATGCTCAATTGGGTTTAAGTCAGGGCTCTGGCTGGGCCATTCAAGAACAGCCACGGAGTTGTTGTGAAGCCACTCCTTCGTTATTTTAGCGGTGTGCTTAGGGTCATTGTCTTGTTGGAAGGTAAACCTTCGGCCCAGTCTGAGGTCCAGAGCACTCTGGAAAAGGTTTTCGTCCAGGATATCCCTGTACTTGGCCGCATTCATCTTTCCCTCGATTGCAACCAGTCGTCCTGTCCCTGCAGCTGAAAAACACCCCCACAGCATGATGCTGCCACCACCATGCTTCACTGTTGAGACTGTATTGGACAGGTGATGAGCAGTGCCTGGTTTTCTCCACACATACCGCTTAGAATTAAGGCCAAAAAGTTCTATCTTGGTCTCATCAGACCAGAGGATCTTATTTATCACCATCTTGGAGTCCTTCAGGTGTTTTTTAGCAAACTCCATGCGGGCTTTCATGTGTCTTGCACTGAGGAGAGGCTTCCGTCGGGCCACTCTGCCATAAAGCCCCGACTGGTGGATTGCTGCAGTGATGGTTGACTTACTACAACTTTCTCCCATCTCCCGACTGCATCTCTGGAGCTCAGCCACAGTGACCTTTGGGTTCTTCTTTACCTCTCTCACCAAGGCTCTTCTCCCCCGATAGCTCAGTTTGGCCGGACGGCCAGCTCTAGAAAGGGTTCTGGTCGTCCCAAACGTCTTCCATTTGAGGATTATGGAGGCCACTGTGCTCTTAGGAACCTTAAGTGCAGCAGAAATTTTTTTGTAACCTTGGCCAGATCTTTGCCTTGCCACAATTCTGTCTCTGAGCTCTTCAGGCAGTTCCTTTGACCTCATGATTCTCATTTGCTCTGACATGCACTGTGAGCTGTAAGGTCTTATATAGACAGGTGTGTGGCTTTCCTAATCAAGTCCAATCAGTATAATCAAACACAGCTGGACTCAAATGAAGGTGTAGAACCATCTCAAGGATGATCAGAAGAAATAGACAGCACCTGAGTTAAATATGAGTGTCACGGCAAAGGGTCTGAATACTTATGACCATGTGATATTTCAGTTTTTCTTTTTTAATAAATTTGCAAAAATTTCTACATTTCTGTTTTTTTCTGTCAAGATGGGGTGCTGAGTGTACATTACTGAGAAATAAAATGAACTTTTTTGATTTTTGGAAAATGGCTGCAATGAAACAAAGAGTGAAAAATTTAAAGGGGTCAGAATACTTTCCGTACCCACTGTATGTTCCATGTATGCACCATAGGAATCCATATGCAACCTGAGCGCAGACCTGAACCGTTGTATCCAATTTATAGATAATATAACTGATGTTTTTGATTGGGACAAAAAATATAACATTTATAATTCTTCATTGGTAAGCAGTAGGCTAAGCTGCCACCCTAACGTTAGGTTAATGTTGTGTTAATATCACTTTACTGACCTTAATCCCTCCAGCTGAACAAAGCATCCAAACTGCATGATACTGGTGACTTTGCCGTTGTAGATGTCTCCAACAGAAGGCTCCTCTGGTGGAGGGCGGTCCACATGTTTGTCCTTCCAGCGGTCAGAGTCTCTGTCTTGGTCTTTTTTGGGGCTCGGTGAGCGCTCAGTCCAACGGGAAGATTTGTCTCTTCTTTTGCCGCGATCTCTGTCTCTCTCTCTATCTCTGTGCCGATCACGGTCCCTGGAGCGAGACCTGGACCGGGAGTGAGAACGATGCCGTCTCTTCCTGTCCTTCTCCCGATCTCTATCTCGGTCCCGGTCTCTGTGTCTGTCTTTTTCTCTGCTTCTGCTGCGACTTCGGCTGTGGCGTCTGCTCTTTTCTGACCTACAAGTGGGAAAAGTAACCGTCAAAAGCCACCAACATGTAGCTATGACAACTTGTTGGTAGTGATATTTTTGTTTCCTATATGAAACAAAGCAAACATCACTCACATGTAAAATGTCTATTTCATGAAGGCATGCAGAAATGTGACCCGTGTCCTTAGCCAGCTTACCTGCTCTTGCTGCTTTTAGAGTCTGACCCACTGACACTGGGCATAAACATCTCCAGCTCTTTCATGGCATCAGCTGCTACCTTCACATCATCTTCATCTAGCAGCTTCTGAGAAAGTCCATCATACAAACAAATTAGCAGCATAATACAGTTTATTTCAAGGGTTAACACCTTTGATTAGTTTCCAATCAAATTATTTTTGTATAGTATTCACAAAGGCAAATTTCAAGAATAAATTGAACTAAAGGCAGATGCGTTCATGAGTTTTGTAAACATGGCAACTCAGAGGCGAACGCTGCAAGTATACAGTCTATTTCTAACTTTGAAGATGCGCACGCACACGCACACACACACACACACACAGCGAGGTGCGGACTTGTGTGAGCTTCAATGCTACTTAGGGATGCACGTTAATATCAGCACGTAATCAGCCAATAAAGGCTTTAAAATGATCCATCAAAATTAAAAACATGTCTGACAACTCTTCTCCAGAACACCAAGCTTGCCTCTTGTTTTCATGCAATTAAGGCACACTGCGCAAAGTATAGTCAAATGCAGTGGTGGTGCAATCTTTTCGTGTTCAAAGGCAGGCACCCCACCTGACTTGTTAGGGATCACATATTGATTTTCAATGGGTGTGTTCAACCTGGCAATCAAATCACAAGTCATACAATCCCATTTAAGCACAGCATTCTCCTAGTAAGGATGCACTGACAGATTGATTACGAAGAGGAGAGTCAAGACCAGCTTCTCCTATGACAAAATTATTCAAATGTGCAGATTCACAGCTGCTCAAAAATGAATAAACGGCACCACATATATGTAAAGTGTACACATCTTTTTAGCTGTAGATCTGTGATATTAGGGTTAATATGAAAAGCCTAACAAAAACAATCTATCCATCTGTAAAGACCTTGTTTTGCATTAAAAGGCGAGGCAAGTGATTCTAATCTAATACATGTCTTTCTCAAATTCAGTGAATATCTCCTCACGGTCCGACAGCTGTCTGTTCTGTGTGCGCTGAAGAAAAACAAAAAAAAACTGGTGTTTGTACTCAGCCCTGGCTCTGTAAATGGGAAACAGACAAAGTGGATCATTCCCCAATACAAACATTATTCCAGCCACGATTTGTGTGTCTGGTAAGGTTAAATCATTTGCCCAAGGACATTCAACTTTCTAGTTCTCCAAGACATGCTGTTGTTGTGATGTCAGTTATAGTAGCAGGAGAGTTGTGAGTATCGCTGTTTGGAACTGTGGGACATTCTCATCCTCTCTGCATGTTAGCTTTGCAGCAGCAACTGTTGGGCAGTTTTCTAACCCACAATTTAGCTAATGTTTGTTGCTATACTTGCTGTGTTGTTGGGTTTTTTTTTTTTTTTAATTGAGAATCACTTACTTGACCTTTAATGGTAATGGTGGCATTACAAGTCAAACAGACACTACCTACAAATAATAAATTAAAGCCATGTACCTTTGGTGCTGGATCATTTGGTCTACAAAGTGCTGGAAACAGCTCCTTCAACTTCTCCTTTTCTGACTTCGGCTTGACCAAAGGCTCAGAGGCTGAAAATGGACAGTTATTCATAATTATAGTTTTCTTTATTCCCAAAGTAGACATGTATGAGGACACAGCGCATATATATATATATATATAGGACAGCATCCTCTTGTAGACATGTACAGAGATGTAGCAGTTAACCAGTACAATTTTTTTTTTTTTTACATACAAGTAATTATTACACAGAATGTTTGGGCAAAGTGTCTCATAATAAAATATGATTATGCAGCTGTCATTTAACAAAACTCCCAGTTGAAATCTGTTTAACTAAAGTAAATGAATGCTCTGGCAGCTCAGAAGTTACATTAACCTACCTTTACTCGTAGATGCTTTGGATGGAGGTCGCATAGTCTGAATAAGCCTGAGCAAATTACCGATGAGAGAATCCTACAATGAACACAACAAAAAAAAAAAAAATACAATACGGATTAAGGTTAGCTAGCAGTTAACGTTAGAGTTAACAAATTTACGTTTAGCTTATTTCACCATTAACTTACTGTTGATGCGCGTTTAGCGTTGAACTTACTGTGAATTCAGCTCCATTTTGGAGCAAAAGAGCTTTGAATCCGTCAAAGGTTGGTTGTTTTTCGGCGAGGTCGATGACAAATTCAGCTGCGAAGCAAAGAAAAAAAACAAATTGAGCAAAACAACAGTTAAGTTAGGCAGCTAACGTAATGCTAACTCGCACTGTTTAACATTGATGAAGCGTTAAAAAAAATCGGTATTCAAGTTACATCAAGACCGCAAATCTATTTAATAGGTGGCAACAGTCCTAAAAGTACTCAATCTTTTGGAAATACACACCAGTTCACAGCGTTACCACATGAAACTGCAGGTAGCTAACAACAGCTAGTTAGCATAAGCTAGCAAGTTAGCTAGGACTTTCCGTTTAGCGCGGCTGTTCTCGACCACAGAATACACACCTAAATCTTTGTCACTTATTCCCAGATGGTTGTCAAGCTCCGTGCAGACCTTAGACACCAAAGACAAATATTCTAGCTGCGATAGCTCGTCAACTCCGCCGTCTGACATTCTCCACGAGTCTTGTTTTGTTCAGGGAAAGTAAACGCTAGCAGCAGACGTATTGAATGTGGCAAACTTCCGCCTTTATTTCGTACGTGCTTCGCTATTGGTCCGTTTTGGCACCATGACGAAAACACGCAGGGGTTGCCAGTCTTGAGGGACTTCCTCCTACTTGCCGCACGATGGAGCCAAAATTCCTAACAATAAATTAACAACATCGCCACCAGTGATGTGATGACTCCACACTTGACATATCAGTTTGTCGTTTAGGTTTTGGCATCAGGCTGAATTTTACAACAGCATTTCTGAGGTATATCAGTTTAACATAAAGTGAAATAAAGAAATAGCCTACATATTTGTCTCATTATTAGGCTCCTGGTCTTTGTTTTATGAATAGTATAGCTCATGTAAATGTTTAATGCACATTTTAGTAACATCCTACAAAATTGTGCACAACATAAATAATTTAATGGTTTGTTTTATGTTCTGTAGGCCTACAGATCTAGCTATGGTCCTTGGGATGTACAGCAAGAGCTAAATTATGTCTAACGTAGCCTTGTTACCCAAATAATTTGTTACAGTGCAATAAAGAACGCATGAAAATTTTTATTTTAGATGTAAAAAAGGCATGTTGTTCATTCCAAGTGAACCTCACAATAGGGCTTTTGATCTTGTGTTGATTTTCACAGTTTGGGCTAGGTTCAGTTAAGTGAAATCTTAATGCTACAGCATACAGTGATAATTTAGACAACAGTCTAACATGTTAACAGCACTTTTTATGTAAGTATCCCCATGTACTGCTAAAAATCTGGAATTGATTTAGGTGCTTTTGGGTACAGTCATTTTTTCAGTTTTTCCTCGATTGCTTGCTCACATTTCTTGAAATGAGGCCTCTTTATATCAAAACTCTAAACACAAATCCACAACTTCTCCACAAATTCCCCAAACATCCCATTTTCAGGTCAAAATGAAGCTCTCCACTCAAAACCTTTCAATCTTGCTGAAAAAACAAACTTTGCCCTCAGAAATAATACACAAGCCCTCAACAACACACACACTACAACAGTCTTACACACTGGTGAGATAAATTCAAAACAATACTACAAAAACTGGTTATTGTTTATGTTGCTTGTGGTTTTCCCCCTCAAAATCTTTTTCACATGATGAACACAAAAGAAATAACAAATGTAAACATTTGCACATATTTTTTATTCGTTAGTGTACTGTACAGTACAACACACCAACAACAAATTTTCTTCCCCAGCGTCCCTTCTTTGGTCTGGGACAGGCCAGAGATTCTTGTTCTCCACCTCCTTCTGCACCTACTCCTCCTCCCTCTACCTCCTCCACCTCCTTCTTCACCTCCACACCCGCCGTACTCCTGCTCCGCCTCCTCCTATTCATCCTATCCCATCTTCTCCTCCAACTCCTACTGTTCCTCTTCCTTCACCAGGGACGTGCACAGACATTTTGGTGGCATTTTGGCATTTTTTTAAACAAGACAAATATATTAACTCATTTTTAACTCACATTTTTACTCTTCTACAAAATAATCAGTTCACACAGAGACCACAGTCTTCTTTAGTATTCACTAGGTTTATCACAGGACCAGGCGACACATAGCAGACTATGCTCCAGTGTGCATGTTTTCTATGCTACTGGTTTCAAGTATATTTATGACATAGTTTCATTAATAATTTATTTATTTTCACAAAGCAGTAAATCGTTTCAGTTCTTTTGGTGTTATTGGAATACATAATACTTCACATAAATCTTCACACTAAACTCTGGCATTGGGCTGCAGGCATAATTAAAATAAATGTTATTTAAATACTTTTACTTTTTGTTTCACAAGCAAGATGCCAAATGAGCAAAGATAACCTTCAGCTTCACACAGCCAAGCAACAGAATACTGAATTGCCTGAATACATTAATGTATTGATCAAATACTTTATTATTGTTTCTATTATATTACATTTACCATACACACACACACACACACACACACACACACACAATTACTGATGGTGACATGGACTTAGTTTCACATTTGAGGGAGGGCTGTCTGTATTATGTAAGGATCTATCAGCATACAACAAACTAATAGAATGGAGAGTTATTAGATGAGGAGCTGACCATCAAAACTATGAAGCTACTCTTTAAGTCACTTTTTTCACAGAGTGGTCAATTTTGAGACATTGATCTATTTTGCTTCCATGTCTTCTTTTACTCTAATGGAAATAAAACTTCAAGAATACACCTTTAGATGTTGTTTATTTTAAGCCTAATATCCTCAGTCTATTTGCATCTGTAGATTTATTCTATATTACCCAAAACAAGCTGATCTGCATATTTACAAAGCGCATTTCAGAGGAAAAAAGCCAACTCTTGACGTAAGTCATTAACTGGGGAAGTTCTGTGGTGATATGCTTTAGTTATTTTCTTTATCCCATTCATCTGCAGTGACTCTATTTATTTAGCACATAATTTGCACATCAATGTGGCGATTGTGATGACATCATTAGACACAAATGTTACTGTGTTCACCTGTAGTGTCTCCATCAGTACATTAGGTTGTATGGCCATGAGATATTGCCTTAGATAAACATCAGCTAACTTATTACATTAGCTCAGC
This sequence comes from Micropterus salmoides, assembly GCF_014851395.1. Taxonomy (NCBI): domain Eukaryota; kingdom Metazoa; phylum Chordata; class Actinopteri; order Centrarchiformes; family Centrarchidae; genus Micropterus; species Micropterus salmoides. Next base: position 22,111,275 of record NW_024041262.1, on the reverse strand, counting down.
TCATGAGTCATGCGCTCAGGACATAGGCCTATATTGTCTATTGTCTTTTGTTTAATTAGCGGTAAAATCGAGGCATTGGTAGTTTAGTCTTTTGTTAATCACCACTCACCTCCACACAAGCCAAGAAAAACCCTGCTGGGAGAGAAGCTGGAGGGGCTGCTGTCTGTCTGTGCGCTGCGCTCTCGTTGCGCAGTGAGATGCGGAGCGAGCGAGAGAGAGAGAGAGAGAGAGAGAGAGAGAGAGAGAGAGCATAAATATACTGTATATTCTTTATTTAAAAATTTTTTTAAAAAGGCATCCCAGAAAAAAAGGGCACTTTCTCTTGACGAAGAAAAAGGGCAGGTGCTGAAGCCCCTTTTGATGTCTATGAGTGCCTGTGCCTGTCCTTCACCTCTTACTCCTCTCCATACTGTGTTTCTCCTCTTCTTCCTCCTCCTCCTCTTCTGCCCTTTTATCTATCTATTGAAGCTTCTGATTGGTATGCTATCAATTATGATTCTTTGTGTTTCCACTTGGGTAGATGTCTGCAAATTGAGCTCACCCTGTGCTGATTAAGAGAACAATTTTGAATGCGATGTGGATTGAATTGGATGTGGACTCTTCCAGATATCTGGCGTGCTAGGTATCTGGCAGACGTCGGAGTTCACTTAAGGACTGGCGACAGCAGATCGACCGCTGATTTACCCCCAATCACAGCCTGACGGTCGCCGAGCTTGCTGAGCGGCAATTCGGGGTACCCCTACCCCGGTAGTGGGATAGGTTGTAACAAAGGAACACCATGTATTTGACATCGACTCACGTGGTCTGTGATATTCTTGTAGAGGATTGAATGAGTGCCATTTGTAGTAAACAAACGTGGGTACATTGTATAAAAGTTTGAGAACTCTAGCTAAAAAATTAAGCGAGTTAAAGTTCCTGAAGCAATAAGTGTTACAACCATAGCTGTCCTCCCCAACTTTGAGTTAACTGATACCCCAAATTTATGCAATCCTTTTACAACAGTGTGCTTTAAACTTTGAGGCAACTTTTGCAGAATGCTCCCATGCACAAAACACATTAGGAAACCCTGACCTGTGGTTCCTAACTGATGCTCTCATGTGAGCAAATCTTTACAACTAGGTCCCAAAATCTTGCGTGGATGCTGCAATGACAACATACCATATTAATGCCTATGGTTTTGGAATGAGATGTTAAACAAATCCCACGTGTATTCATTTCAGAAGTCCACATACTCTTAGGCATGTAGCGTATATCACATTCTTACTCGGAGTCACAAGAAGAGAAAGAGTTGAGCCAAAACAGAATTGCATAAAAAATGCATAAGACATATTAACTTTGGCTTCTACTGTGCACAGTTTATAGTAATGAATCACACATTAATCTTTAGAATTTTGCTCATGCTTCTACTGTGACTTTATCTCTGTTTATCCTGGCCAGCACACAAAGTGTCACTATACAGTCATGATCATGGTAATGTACTCACTAACAGGTTTTTTGACTCATGGAGATTTGGAAATGTTTTGCTGAGGGAGAAGTGTGGACAGTAAATTAAGACTGCATATTGTATCAGTTTGTATGTGCTGTCAGGGTTAATAATGTATGTTAAGATGTATGGTGTTTATGTTGGGAGTACATGCTGGTATGCAGGACATGAGGGGCCTCCTTCCTCCCTAGTCCTGGGATAACCCTCCATATACCTTGAGGACATCCTCAACTCCTTGACCTAATCTTAGGACCTCCCGCCACCCCACCCCAAACTTTTCACAATCCTCTACATTTTTCCTCCATCGCGTTCTAGTTCTCTTCTCAGACCCCCTACTTCTAATCTCCTTATTAAATTGAATCCTCATACCCATCCATAAACATACCACTTATTTAACAGACGACTGCTTAATTCCTGATTGACAGAAATTTTTGCAAGATTCTCATGTTCACACAACCTTTGATAATTCATTATTTTAAGGAGTTAACCTTTGAGATTATGTCTGTGTATGTCTGGTTACAGTATGGTACACAGGATGAGCACTAAACCTCTGTACTCTTGGGTAATCATTTTTTGCTTCACTTGTTATTTCTCACATCCCACTCGCTTCTTCAAAAGCATACATTTTATATTTTTATGTCTTTCTATGTTGGCTTTGGCAGCAGTAATGGATTCTCTGGAGAAGCTTCCACCCCAGGAGGTGCTTCCTCAGAAGTCCCACATGATCTTCCAAATAAATGCATTTTTTCCAAGTATCCCCCTTGTACTACAATCTGGAATTGATTTAGCTGCTTTATTTTTTTTTCTATAATTCATGAAGTACCTCTTAATTGACACCCCATATGTATGCAATCCTTTACAGCTCAATATAAAATTACTGCCAAAAGTTCAGAGCATATACACTACATAGCCAAAAGTATGTAGACACTTAAATATTACCCATATATGATTGTTGAACATCTCATTGAGAGACTATGGGCATTCATCTGCTGCTCCACTCTGTGGGAAGACTTTCCACCAGATTGTGGAACCTGGCTGCAGGAATGGCTTTAGTGAGGCACAGCACTGATATGGTCTGGCTCAAAGTCGGGTTCCAGTTCATCCAAAGGTGTTCAATGGGGTTCAGGTCAGGGCTCTGTGCAGACCAGTCAAGACCTTCCACACCAAACTGAAAAGAAACCATCCATCCATCGTCAAACCGCTTATCCACAGGGTCTGAAAAGAAATGTTATGAATGTTAAATAACCTGAATATAACTCTAGTTCTTAATGTGTCACTCTGTATCACAAATTAACTGAAACAATGTAAACACAGTTAACTGTAGGTGATATAATTAAAGCCTGATATGGCCTGATCATGTACATTACATGTGTCTAGTGTTGTAGTGATAACAATGGGTGAAATCCGATGTTTAACTATAAATTCTTGCATTGACTATAAATCCAGCTTTGGAGGTGGTAGTACAGGGGTGTCCACATACTTTTGGCCATATGGTGTATTTGGAAGTAGACAAAATGTCAATAGAAAATAACACTGTGTAATCAACACCAGCAGAAACATGTGTGTTGAAACAGATGGCACCATGCCGCTACTTTAGATTATACATATAGTCTCTCTTCGTCCATTTACGCACATTGCCAGCTAATGTTTTTGTTTTCCTTTTGCCTCCTGTGTGGTGTAGGCTTCAATATCACATGTGTATTTTCAATGCCGTCCTCGCCTGACCGTAGCAGTTCTCTCACTGCCGTCCTCATCTGACCTGATTTAAGAGGAAGCGGGAAAGTAGGGCAATGGGAAGGGAAGGGGG